>NC_085136.1:83329964-83629964 GCF_035046485.1 Aedes albopictus | reverse complement strand
CTGGTTATCGAAAAAGCCGCTGTTTGATGCGTCGCATGTCTGGGTTTGGTTCACTTTTTTAATTGGCCAATTCTGGCAGGACATCCGGAACCGGTTCCGGAACACTACCGGTTCAAACTAGGTTTGAAACTATGTTTCTGCTTACCGTTCATCTGGTTATCGAAAAAGCCGCTCTTTGATGTGTCGCATGCCTGGGTTTGCTTCCCTTTTTAATTGGCTACTTCCGGCAGGCATCCGGAACCGGTTCCGGAATACTACTGGTTCAAACATGGTCTGAAACTATTTTCCTGCTTACCGTTCATCTAGTTATCGAAAAAGCCGCTGTTTGATGCGTCGCATGCCTGGGTTTGGTTCACTTTTTTATTTGGCCAATTCCGGCAGGACATCCGGAACCGGTTCCGGAACACTACCGGTTCAAACTAGGTTTGAAACTATGGTTCTGCTTACCGTTCATCTGGTTATCGAAAAAGCCGCTCTTTGATGTGTCGCATGCCTGGGTTTGGATCACTTTTTTAATTGGCCACTTCCGGCAGGACATCCGGAACCGGTTCCGGAATACTACCGATTCAAACATGGTCTGAAACTATTTTCCTGCTTACCGTTCATTTGGTTATCGAAAAAGCCGCTGTTTGATGTGTCGCATGCCTGGGTTTGGTTCACTTTTTTAATTGGCCACTTCCGGCAGGACTTCCGGAACCGGTTCCGGAATACTACTGGTTCAAACATGGTCTGAAACTATTTTCCTGCTTACCGTTCATCTGGTTATCAAAAAAGCCGCTGTTTGATGTGTCGCATGCCTGGGTTTGGTTCACTTTTTTAATTGGCCACTTCCGACAGGACATCCGGAACCGGTTCCGGAACACAATCGGATCAAACATGGTCTGGAACTATTTTCCTGCTTACCGTTCATCTGGTTATCGAAAAAGCCGCTCTTTGAAGTGTCGCATGCCTGGGTTTGGTACACATTTTTAATTGGCCATTTCCGGCAGGACATCCGGAACCGGTTCCGGAATACTACCGGTTCAAACATGGTCTGAAACTATTTTCCTGCTTACCATTCAACTGGTTATCGAAAAATCCACTATTTGGCGTGTCGCATGCATGGGTTATGTTCACTTTCTTATTTGGCCACTTCCAGCGGGACACCCGGAACCGGTTCCGGAACACTACCGGTTCAGATATAGTCAGAGATTATTTTCCTTCATCCCGTTCATCAGATAATCGAAAATGCCGTGGTTTGATGGGTCGCATGCATGGGTTTGTTGCAATTTCATATCTGGCCCCTTCCTGGGGTACCGGTCCGGAACACCTAAATGGCCATAACTCCGGAACGGCTGGACCGATCTGAACCATTTTCAATAGGAAACAATGGGACAATGTACCCCGTCGAATGAACCATCGGTCGTTGAAATCGGTTCATATTTACTATCTAAAAATGAGGTGACCTTTTTGTACACATACACACATACACACGCACACACATACATACACACACACATACATACACACAGACATCATCTCAACTCGTCGAGCTGAGTCGATTGGTATATAACACTTGACCCCTCCGGGGGCTCTATCAAATTTTCGTTTTTGGAGTGAACATATAGCCTTTCGGTACACCTTGGTGTACAAGAAAGGCAAAAATGAACCTTGTTGGTTTGCAATAGGTGTCGTTCAAACCAACGAGACGGTATTAGCCAATGTTGCCAGAATTGTTTTCAACTTCAATCATGCAGGGGCATACCAGGGATTCGAAAGACATATCCCAGGGTGTTCCAGGGGAATCCAGAGGATTAAATAGGTGTTTCTTGTGGTTTCAGGAGGGTCCCAAAGATGTTCCAGAAGTGTTCAAGAGGTTTCGTGGCCGTTCCATGAGATTCCATGGGGTTTTTAGAGACGCTCTAGAGGTCTTCCAAGGTTCCTGAATGTTTCAGGGGTGTTCCAGAGGGATTCTGTGGGCTTCAGAGGAATTCCATGCGGTTTCAGGGGTGTTCCAGTGGCAGTGGGTTTCACGAGGTTTCAGGAACGTTCCATGGGTGCTCCAAGGGATTTCAAGGACGATCCAGAGTACTCCAGCGGGTTTCAAAGGCACTTCGTGCTTTTTCCAAAGAGTTTTGGGTACGTTCCGTGGGGTTTCAAGGATGCTTCAAGTGGTTCCAGAACGTTTCAGAGGCATTTCAGGGTTTTAAGAGGTTTCAGAGGAGTTCCAGGAAGATTCAGGGGTGTTTAAGATGGTTTTAGGGAAGTTCTATGGGGATTCAAGTGGTTTCTGTGGTGTTTTGTGGACATTCCCTGGGCGTTCCGTGGTGTTTCAGAGACGTTCCAGGGGTTAACAAGGGATTTCAGTGGCGTTTCAAGGAGATTCAGAAGTCTTCCAGGGGCATTTAGGGGCGTTCCATGGAGTCTAGCGAATACGGCTTAGTTAGAATCCCACTAGAATGCAATTTTTTTTTTAACGAATTTCATTTTTCTTTTTGTCAATTAGGAACATTTCATGGCTTCTAATTACAAATTATTCCAGTATGTTTAAGATATACCAGCAAAGCGGGTAAAATGCCGGGAAAGGGCAGTATGAATCATTGTATTGAGTTATCCTTAATTGTTTTACTAGATAAATTCTTCTTTATCACCCTTTCATTACGCATCCATGATCCTATTGTTGAACACTGGCATAACCTAAGCAGTTACTAGGATTTCCAGAAATGTTTTCCATATCAATCATGCAGGCATTTCAGAGGCATTTGAAGGGGCCCCAAGAAGCTTTAGAGGGTTTCATGGGTGTTCCATGCGATTTCAGAGGTTTTTAAGGGATTGCAGTTTCAGGTGTTTCACGAGGTCTCGAAGGATTTTTGGGGTGTTTCAAAGGTAGTACATGGAGTTTCAGGATCGTTCCAGAGGTCTTCAAGAGGTTTCAGGGGCGTTCCAGGGCAAGGATCGAAAATGTCACAGAATTTCGTAAAAAAATCCATGACATTTTTGTAGCATATTTTCCAATACATACTCCCTAAAGAGCTGCGTTATTTATGGACGCTCCCTTACACCACTTTCAGTGGAAATTTCTATTCGTACTCATCACCAGTCCATAACGCTGGCTGATTAGTTATGGATTATCAATGATGTCGCCGATTAATATTTCCGACTAAGTGCAGTGGAATTGGCAAATAACGAAATTACATGTTTATGACATTTCCCATCCCTGTTCCAGTGACTTTCATCGGCGTTCCACAGGATTTTATGGGCGAATTCCGGGGGTTGCCCAAGTGTATTCCAGAGGATTCCAGAGGGTTCATTGGGTGGACCATGCGTTCCAGAGGTGTTCAAGGGGTTTCAGAGGCGGTCTGAGGGGGGCTTTGTTTCAAGGGTGTTCCACGGGGTTTTATTGACGCTCAATGAGATTTATTGAGGTTTTCGAGGCGTTTCAGATGTCTTCCATGGTTCCTGAGAGGCGCACCACGGGTGTTCCAGAAGGTTCCAGTGGGCTTCAGGGGAGTTGCATGAAGTTTCAGGGAAGTTTCAGGGTATTCCAGTGAATTTCACGGGGTTCCAGGAACGTTTCAGAGTGTCCCAAGGGGTTTCAAAGGATGATTCCTAGTTGCCAGGAGTTTCATTTATTTCTACTGAAATCTCCCACGCATATTCCAGGGAGATTCAGGGGCATTCCGTGAGGTTGTTCAAAGCTGTTGCAGTGCGTTTCGTAAGCGTTCCAGGATGTTTAAGGGATTTCCGAGGCGTTCCATGGAGATTCAAAGGTGTTTCAGTAGTATCGGGGGGGTTTATGGACGTTCTATGGGGATTTAACCTTCCGTTAATCGCGCTATTGTACTTTGTACATCACATGAGAATTATCGACTATTACTTTGAAACCATCTTTTCTATCGATGTCAACCCCAAATGTATTCTACAGGAATCTTATTTGGAATATTATAAGACCTTTTTTGAAAACAGTATAACTCCTTATAATGCGGAAAATTGAAAATCGCAACATGAAGAACGTACTATATTTAAGATAAGATAGTCAGTTGAATGTGAATTAGTGTATTTCAAAATCTAAATGATCTAGAAATATGATGTCTTCGGCAAAGTTACTTGGGATATCAAGGGCCTTCGCGAGGTGATCTGAGAAATTCAGATTTCAACCGATAGGCGGCGCTAGTGAGCATGTAATTTTTATATCCCATATAACTCAGGATCCTGAGTACTTAGAAAGATGGTGTCTTCGGCAAAGTTGTTTGGTTGGTTAAACACTAACTGATGGAGAGCCGTTTGGTTTAAAACTCCACATCTAGGTGGCGCTAGTGAGCATTGAAATTTTATAACTCATACATCTCAGGACCCTGATTACATAGAAAGATGGTGTCTTCTGCAAAGTTGTTTAGTAGATCAAACACTAACTGATGAAGACAAGCATGATGTGGAATTCCATGTGCAAGTGAGTACTCAAACATTATAACTCATATATCTAGAGATCCTGATTACTTAGAAAGATGATGACTTCAGCAAAGCTGTTTAGTAGATCGACCACTAACTGATGGAGAGCCGTATGATTTGAAACTCCATATCTAGGTGGCGCTAGTGGGTATTCAAATTTTATAACTCATATGTCTCAGGACCCTGATCACTTAGAAAGATGGTGTCTCCTGATCTACCAACCAACCTTGCCAAAGATATCAACTTCCCAGGTAATCAGACTCGGAGATATATACGATATAAAATTTGCATACTCATTAGCACCACTTACGGGCGAAATATTGATTTCAACGACCCATCAACCAAATGCACTTAACCTATTTGACAACTTTGCCGAAACCATCTCTCTTCTAGTAACCAGGATCCTGAGAACTATTGCATATACATTTTTTATGTTCACTAGCGTCATCTAGTGGTGAAACAACGATTCAAACGGACAACTATCTGTAAGTTTTCGATCTTTTAGAAGGTCGGCACGAGAGGTAACTTTTCCTCCATTTGGTCTTTGATAAACCAAACAACTTTGCCGGAGACACCATCTTTCTGAGTAAAGTGGAGCTTCGTGGCCGTTCGGTTAGCGTTACCAACTGTGTAACCGCACCATGCTATCCACTGGTGCATGTCATGTATGTCGTGTTTATGGTCTAGTGTTAAGTTCTGTTCAGTCTGTACAGCCTCTGGCTGAAGACGGTGTCCCGTGCCTTTTTAATCGGGATCCTGAGCTACATGAGATTAAAAATTTACATGCTCACTAGCGCCTCCTAGTGGTGGCATTTGAAATCAAACTGTCACTCATCTATACACACTATTTTTATTTCGCTGGAAACCAGCAAAATTTTACTGGTTTTTGACATGCTGTAAAACCAGCAATCCATCCAGCAAAATATTTCTTGCTGATTTTTCAGTAATGCGGGTTGACAGCTTGTTTTGCTGGTCGTTCAGCAATTTTGTCCGAGCTCGAGTCTGGCCGCAATGTTTTGTTTTTTTTTTTTCTTTTCAGACGAAACAAAAATTAATAGAAATGTTCGTTTGAAGTTAATTTTCGGTATCCAGAGATAGCAAACACGATGGACGCTCATTATAGAAGTGGCGCATTCCATTTTAATGTAAACCATAATGAAAAATATACATTTTTCGGATGAATTTTCACGTCCTTCTGCTCGTTCCAGTGTCTCGGACAGGAGCGCACCAAATGTGTCCAGGAAAATGCAAAGTGTTTGACAACTCTCTTGCTGATGTTCAGCAATTTCTAACTTTGCTGAATCTTCAGCTATCACACTGTTCGACAAAAAAAAACTTTTGCCGTGATCAGAGACCCCATTAGTAGGGCATAAAAGCGCATGGAAAATGTAGAAAAATCTGTTGGAGCACCCCTAGAAACTTTTTGAGATGAGTTTGAATTTTATTCATTTTTGAAGGTTTGACACGAGCTTTAGAAATCATCATAAACACTTTTGAAATACAATATCTTTGAAATGCAATTTTGTGCACCGCTAAAATTTTCACAGATCTGAGAAGTAACTTTGATAAATGACTAGTCAAAATTTCAGCCTATTACCATTCCATTTCATTGATACATATCCGGGAAAAATCAAATATGACTTATATAATAAAAATCCTTGAAGTTTTCTCTTAATTCAATCACAAAAAGCAAGCCTCTATCCTTATCTAATCATAAACAAAATAACTATTTTACTTTGATTTAAATTCGAAATGCTATACTTATGATCTAAATAATTGAATTCAAATTTTCGAGAAGAAAATCCGGTCGATTTTCAAATTACTAACGTGGTAAGCCTGTGTAAAAATAAAAAATAAATCTAATACATTTATATTTTGCGATCAGTACAAAAAAAAACTTTTCCAGTGTTTTCGTGGGTTGTCTATATTCACTTAATGTTTCGAAGAACCTCCTAGCCATACCAAGGTGGTAAAATTGATAACTTTATTGAATAAAACAAACCTATTTCAAATACAATGAATTGAAGCTGGCATTGCGCAGAAAACATGGTTTAAATTGACGACTGTTCAAAACAATACAACTGATACAACCCTAAAAAATGTAAGCCAAAAATGAGAAGATTCTCCATTTACTATTAGTAATCGTTGTTTTCATCACATTTTAGTTAGTTTCACAATACAGAATGTGTATGTTGGGGCATTACCATTGAAGAAACTTTTATGAAATTAATTGAATTTGTTATGTAGTAAAATATTTCCAATCTTAATTTCAAGCTCAATAATGTCCTCCACGATTGTAAAATTGCTTTATAAGTTCCAGCGGCATAGGGTCTGGCACCATTTGGGCAGGATCACCTATTTTAGGCACTTGTGTCTATGACTCAGTCAATTTAGAACCGATTGACTTGATTTTTGAGACACGATCAGATACGCATATTATCTAGCTAGGGTTTTTACCCTATTCTTGGCACAACATGTAAACAAAATTATGTACTACCTAAATTCACAACGAAACGACCGTTTTCGCTCACTTCTTCCATCTGAATCAGAAACCTTATTGCGTGAACTTGTTGTTAACAGTGATTGTTGCGAAGATTTTCTGCCGGAAAGTTGATTTTGAACGAGTTTACTGCACCTAGTCCAGCACCAATTCTCGGCACCACTGCCGAACTTTCAGCAAAATCAAATGAGAAATCCAATGAGAGTCTAATAGAGGTGGGGAAGAAGATACTTCATGTGCGTGAGATCCGTGTCTGGTGCAAAACATGTCACTACTACAAACAAAGCGAGCTCCCATAAGAACGCGTGTCAAATAGTGACGTCACTATTTGTGTTTACATTTTTCTTTGCTTACTAATACATAGCTATCTCTTCTTCTTCCCCACCTGTAATATACTCTCATTGTGAGAAATCACTTCGGCACCCATCTTTGTGCTGCCGAAGTACACCCGTCTGCGTGTAATATTTTGACACTGATTTTTCATTTGGGCCTAACTGACATTTTCAAGTTCTCTTCATCGATCCTCTCTTTGTGTTATCACTGAATGTGTATTGAGTTTTCCAAAGATTTTTTGGTTGAAATGTGAAGAAGACGACTACATGTTGCTATAGAAACAAAAAGAATAATTATTTTGTTTGTTTTGATCAAGTTGAGAGAGAGTCGACGAAGAGAAACCGCCCTTATGCTTCAAAGTGAAAGTGTAGCTCATTTTATGGATCCCGTTACGAAAAGGTTGTGGGAGATGATTACCTACGGAGAGGCGTTTGCAAAATATGCGGCAAGTGATATTTTGATTTGTTTTGCTGTGAGGTGCCGGGAATTGACGCGGGTGCCCAAGTAGTTCGAAACCCTATGTTCAACAATTCAAGTCAATCGGTTTGGAATTGACTGAGTTATAGCAGCAAGTGTCCAAAATAAGTGCTCCTGCCTAAATGGTCCTAGACCCTATTTGTTAATATAGTGTTAAATACTGTCTATCCAGAAGCACTAAGGCGAGTTAATATAATTTATTTAGTCCAAATAGTCCAAATTTGTTTCAATGCAGAGGTCGTTGGAATTTGAATATATTTTCCGCATCGTATTTAAATTTTTAAGAACATGGAACTGCTTGATATCCACCAGGTCAAGCAATCTGGAACGGTTACTTAGGTACACACCAAATCATTGGAAAGCATTCTCATCCATATGCGATATATGGATATTTAAATTTGGGCACGACTCGAAATTCGATCAAAACAAAATACATCCTTGTATTAAGTGGACGAAGTGTATTTTGCCTGAATTGTGATCCTAATCCATCGCATTCAAAATCGCAGTTTATTGGTACTTAAACATGATTATGAAAGTAACATTTGATGTCAAATGTTACAATAAACTTTGTTCATTTTCATAAGCGACAAAAAAGTAAACAGTAATTAAAATATTAAATTTAATTGTAAAAGTTTTTCCTTAAAACACTCATGCTGACCTCAATGAATAATTCTAACTTTCTTCCCGTGGATGCTTTGTAATCATATCCTAAAATTTCTCGTATAACTTTCCAGAATCATACTTAGTTAAACCAGATGTTTGAAATACAATTTTCATCTTCTACAGTCAAAGACGAAGAATACATTAACATTAGAAAACGGACGTCACATCTAGTGACCTAGTGGAGAACTTGTAAAGAAACGTTTTCTCCTACTGGAGCGGAAATCCATCCAATATTCCGAGGCGTTCGAAGTATCCGAAAGACTGGCGCTGCACGGCATTAACGCATAGAAGTTTTTTAAATGGATATGAATAAGGGCGTGCTTTATGGGATTTGATTAAAAAAAAACTAAAAGATTTTCACTATATAAGTCAGAGTTAATCCTTCGCGGATATGTATCAATGAAACGGAATGTCGTAATTGTTAGAAATTTTGACTAGTTATTTATCAAAGTTGCTTCTCAGATCTGTGATTTCGGCGTTGCACAAAACTGCATTTCGAAGATATTGTATTTCAAATGTGTTTATGATGATTTCTAAAGCTCTTGTCGAACCTTCAAAAATGAATAAAATTCAAACTCATCTCAAAAAGTTTCTAGGGGTGCTCCAACAGAATTGAAAATGGCATTTTTCTACATTTTCCATGCGCTTTCATGCCCTACTAATGGGGTCTCTGATCACGGCAAAAGTTTTTTTTTGTCGAACAGTGTCATTACTGAATTTTCGGCACACTACAGTTTGCTGATGGCGTTCCAGCAATTCATTTTGCTGGACGAAAAAATCAAAATTTGGTGTGTAAGCCCTTGATATACCAAACATCTTTGCCGAAGACACTATCTTTCTAAGTAATGAGGGTCCAAAGATACATAATATATAATATTTACGTGCTCACTAGCGCTGCCAAGTGATGAAATTTCAAATTAAACTGCGAATCATCCGTAAGTACTTGACATAACAAACAACTTAGTCGAAGACACCATCTTTCTAAGTTATCAGGTTCCCGAGATACATAGGATATAAAGTTTATTTGCTCACTAGCGCCGCCTAGTGGTGGAATTTCCAATTAAACGGCCAATAATCTGTAAGTCCTTTACCTACCAAACAACTTTGCCGAAGACACCATCTTTCTAAGACATCAGGATCCTGAGATATAAGATATAACATGAAATTGCTCACTAGCGCCGCCTAGTGGTGAAATTTCAAATTAAACTGCAAATCATCCATAAGTCCTTGACCTACCAAACAACTTTGCCGAAGACACCATCTTTCTAAGACATCAGGATCCTGAGATATAAGATATAACATGATATTGCTCACTAGTGCCGCCTAGTGGACGTATTACGAATCAACTTTGTCAGCATCAAGTAGCCCATGAAATTTACAACAACTTTGCCAAAGACAGTCCTTTTCTAAACAATCAGGATCCTTAGATATTTCAGAATGTATGGGTGTTGTACGAAGTACAACGCGCGACTGCTCGCGTTACAAAAATTGGCACGAGTACTGAAAGGTTCAGGGGTTTCAGAGATGTTCCAAGAAGCGTTAGGGGCTTGAGGGAGACCCAGGGGCGTTCCAGTGGGTTTTAAAGGCGTTTCAGGGACATTCCATGGACATCTCAGGATGTTCAAGTGGGTTTCAGGGGGTTTCAGTAGTGTTCTAGAGAATTTCAAGATGGCGACCCAGGGAATTTCAGCGCTGTATCAGAGGGTTTAAGACGGTTTCACGTGCTTTTCAGGGGTATTCCATCGGGTTTCAAGGGGTTTTCGGGAGCGTTCCAGGGAGTTTCAGGGGTATTCCAAGGGATTCCCATAGGCATTCCAGGAGTGTTCCTGGGGGCTTTAAGGAATGTTCCAGGGGATATATCGCTGATATCATCTGAAGCCTTGAAACGCATTGAAATCCCTCTGGAAACCCTTCAAAAACTTCCTTGAAATTACTCTAAATTCTCGTTGAATCCCCCGGAAACCTCTCTGGAATTCTCCTAAAATCCCCTGAAAATCTTTGAGGCTGCTCTAGAACATCACTGAAACTCTCTAGAAGCCCAAGATGATGACTACCGTAATGAACAGTTCAACTTAGCGAAAATCGATCAAATTTAGGATGAGTCATCTAAAGTATGCGTTCAACATTTGGGTTTCTGACATGCGATACAAATGTTCTTTTGTCTCTTAGAAAATTGCATGTAAGGGAAATTAAATTGAATGGGAAGTGTAAGTAATGACTGGATCTAGACGTTCACTGGATATTTTTGTACTACTGTAGAATAGTGCTCTGAAACAATGCTTTAACGTTATGCAAACATCCGAGATTTGGGCTACATAAACACAAACTCAGGTTTGAAAGGGTCAACATCAGGAGGTACGAGTGAAAGGGAAATGAGCGGACAAAGTGGCATCACACGATGCGAAATGGAAGCTGTATTGTGTGCGATACAACATATAATCGGTGGTGTTATTCTCATTGTTCATTTCATTGTGGCGGAGGAAGGACCCCTGGTGGCCTCAGCCGCCGAGACAGGGGGTGGAGTGTAGAAAATTAAATTATTCCATTTCAACGTTACTAATTAAAAGCTTTTGCAAATTAACGACCGGACTCGGGGTTAGGACGGCGCTGGCTGCTCGCAACCGGACCGGAGAATATGACCTGCTCGAGATCCCGCCCGTGCCACGCGGGATGTGGCATCATGTCGGGCGCTCTCCTCCGGAAAGCGCAGATATAATGCAGAATAAATATAATAAAATAAATGATTTAATTATTCAAGCAGAATTAATTTCGTGACAAAAGCTTTGCCGCTGCGATGCGGTCGCAAAAAAACGTTCTACGCGAACTTCATCTGAAAAGAGCTGCCAGTTGCTAACTGCTAGAACAATCCTCAAAACCCAAGCCATCTGGCACCACCGGAACAACCGAAACCCGCTTCCGGTCTGTTGCCGGCAGACGTCGATTGGTGACGAATTGGTCGAATTTCGACCAATATGTTCGCGTTTATTGCTTGTATTTGTCACATCAAGAAGCAATTTGGGCACTTCATGTGGTGTGGTGGCGGGCGGCCGAAGAGAGTAAACGAAGTGGCTAGCGTCAGAAACACAGCATGATTGCGTGTTGTGTCAAAAGCGCGGAAACCACGGCCTGCGGTTGATTATAATAATACGCTTGCGGTGCGGCGGTGCGGTGGTGGCGATGATGGGTGAACCGAGTGGGAATGACCAGACCATTCAGTCGGAGTGCTATTTGGGGTTGGAATTTCGAAGTAGGGCCTAAAACAAATCGAATTGGGTAGTGTTGTTGTTGAGTGGTGTCTAGCAGGGCAGTCAACCCCTGGAATCGTAATTATGCATGATGTTTTACGTTGTGTTCCGCGGGCGTCATGGAAAAGCAATGCATGGGAGCTTTTGATGAAATATTAATTGAATTAGCTTTAATTTACCCGAAATTGAACATTTCGATGAAATATCAAATTAATTTGAAAGACAAGGACCCGACAAATGTGCCTCATGATTTATGGTGAATTTCTCAATCGCTATTTCAGAGTCTGTTATTGAACATCATTTTCAATTAATTTGTTTCACGCTGCGTTCAAAATTTTGGAAGTAGGGGTAGGCGGGGCATTATGGACACCCGGGGCAGAATGGACACCCTCAGTATTTTGAAATATGCGAACTTTTTTGAACTTTTAATGAATGGAGAATATAGTCCATTTGTCTAAAACGTAGTTTCAGGAAATAAACATTCAAAATTAAAATTATACTTGATTTTACACGCAAAAGTTGCGTCCTCCGTTTTTTGTGCATGGAAATTATAATTTTCACACCATCTAAAATAAGATTTAGTGATTAATTTATTGCAGGTCGATTAAAACCTGATATTTCTAGAACACATGCAAGTACAGGGGATGGCCAAAATGTTTGGGATAGGCAACTTTTTTTTCTCTCACAAAAAAGTTCAACAAGCAATAACTTTTCATAGAGCGCATCAAAAAATCTCAAATTTTGACTGTTTGTCAACCTATTATGTGTGCATTATTGGTACAAATTTGGGCTCGATTGAATCATATTTCGCAAAGTTAGAACCGTTCGCGTAAAACACTATTTTTCAGACAACTCATTTTTGAGGTGTCATATCTCGGAAACCAGTGAACCGAATTGAATGAAATTTTGAACGTACACTAACAACATGTAAATGCTTTACAAACTTTTAAAACATAGTTACTTTTTAAACGTTGAAAAAAGTTATCACGGATTGACACTTTTTCGATTTTTCTCGAAAAAATGGATTTTTTTACATCTTTGTCAATAAGATTTAGTGTTGATATCCAAAGATTTTCCACTTTTGTTCTCAAGTTATCTCTAGTCAGTTATATTAGAGCCTATTTAGATTGAAGGAAGAATACATTTAGTAATTTTTGTGTGGTATTGTAAATTTGACTTATTTTCCTCTATATGGGTAAAAATTTCAATCCGGTATAACTTAATTCGCCGTGAGAAAATATAACATTTTATAACGTCGAATTAAGTATCAATATATTGTTGATAATCGTTAAAAAATTCATTCAATTCGGTTCACTGGTTTCCGAGATATGACAGTTCAAAAATGAGTTGTCTAAATAATAGTGTTTTAGCCGAACGGTTCTAACTTCGCGAAAAATTAACCAATCGAGCCCAAATTTGTACCAATGATGCATATATAATAGATTGACAAGTTGCCTATCCCAAACATTTTGGCCATCCCCTGTAGTTTTGCTGTATCTACATGCTTAACATGTTTATATTTTCTTCTTTATTACGTCAAAAATCAAGTTTGGAAATATCTTCTGCTGCCGGGGCAAAATGGACACTCACCTTTTTGAAAGAAGCGGCAAGGGAAAAATATAACCTAAACCACAAACCAACCAAATTCTTCGATTTCAGTATATTTTCGGTTAAATGTTCACTATAGTAGACATAGGGTGAAACAAATTGGTCAAAAAACGACAGAAGTGGGAAATAGGCACAGCTGTACATGCCGACAAAAACGAAGCTTTATCCAAAACAGCCTGAATTCAAATTAACTGAACAAAAATGAACTACTTCGGCGTATTATACATCCATAATAGTTGTTTTGTAATGAAATGACTTTATAGGTGTAAATAATGTACGAAATTCGTAAAAGTCGCATGGTGTCCATATTGCCCCATGGGGGTGTCCATTCTGCCCCGTATGCTTGAAGACGGTCATGAAAAATTAACATTTTTCAAAACATTTTTTGCAGAGGATAAATCATTTTTTTTTCGTGAGCATTCTTATGCAATAGATGCTAAATAGACTTTAAAAGGATACATGTATCAAAAAACTAAACTCTTTTGACATCTTGCCAGGTAAAGTTGGCAAAAACCTTAGGGTGTCCATATTGCCCCGCCTACCCCTAATATTGTATTTTTTGAGGATTTGGATATGCTGTTATGGTGCAATGAGCTAGAAGTGCGATCCAAGAGTAATAACAAATAGAGGCGTGCTTTTCTTACTCGTTAGAAGTTGCTTAAAAGATTACACTTTTGATTGATTTGCACAACAATAAATGGGGCTTCAATTTCAAATTCCTCGACGACTGAAATTTACCGACCCAATAAAAACATCCCCATTGCCGCCAAGCCCTACGTCTCTCCAGGACCACTGCTGGACATTGCACTCTCAAGGTTGACAGCGTAAGCGTGCAGCAACGAACATCGATGCTAGCGTGCAGGTGCTTTGCCAGCAGGTGACCTTACTACTCCTTCCTTTGTCTTTGGAAGGCAGGCAGGGTCAACCACCACACCTGCGTTCTTCTGTTCTGCAAATACCAATAACTCACGCTAAAACTGCTCAGCACTAAAATGTGTAAGACCTACTCATAAGTGCATAATTTCCAGACCACACAAAAATGAGTGACAGTTACACATTCTCAAAAAACAGCTCTTACACTCGTCTAGATGCGAAATGTTGATTTTTTTTTGTTTTCCAAGGTCACTAGTAAACCTAGCTAGATTGGCGTACAAAAATTTTTGCGAATTTAACGATTTTGCGGACACTGGAGCTGATTTTCTAAATGTGCAAGGGTTACACATTTTTGGTGTAGTCTGGAAATTATGCACTTTAGTGCTGAGCGGCGTTAGCGTGCTGATACTGTGTAACCCGCAAATTGACCACCTGAATTCTAAGGCCCGATCAACTAACTTCAGAAGGAGTTGCTGACAATGGGGCATCCACTTGCTCTGACCTTGTGTTACTGGGAAAATTTGACTGGGACATCGATTTTTGTGCTTCAATTCAAATCGGATCTGCAGAATTGATTCACCGATTTAATCGAATGCTTTGAATTGATGTGGCGCGGTAACAGATCTAGGAGTACGTACGCAGGACGAAAGATTTCCAGCCCCTTACTTTAAAGAGATTGAGGAGGAGGTTAACCGGTTAAAAAACAGCAAAGCCGCTGCAGCAGAACAACTACCAAGCGAGTTACTAGAACACGGGGGAGAAGCACTGGTGAGAGCACTACACTGGGTCATTACCCAGATTTGGGAGGAGGAAGTATTATCGGAGGAGTGGATGGAAGGAATCGTGTGTCCCATCTACAAAAAGGGCGACAAGTTGGATTGCGGGAACTATCGCGCGATCACACTACTGAGCGCTGCCTACAAGGTACTCTCTCAAACTTTATTGCTCCGTCTATCACCGATTGCAAGAGAGTTCGCGGGGCAATATCAGGCAGGATTCATGGGTGAACATGCTACAACGGACCAGACGTTCGCCATCTGCCAGGTGTTACAGAAATGCCACGAGTACAACGTGCCCACTAGTATGGGACACGCTTGTCTAGTCTACACATACACAGCCATTCATTGAAAGAATCCTGGAAAATGATAGAAACGACTACTTCCATCATTTTTCTTGTCATTAATCATCCTTGCAGCACATCGGAGATATAGTGCAAGAATTAAAGCGGCCAGGCCTACTGTGTGCCCTCTAGTATGGGACACGCTTGTATGGAAAAAATAAAAAATCGCTCCAGTCGACTTTTTAGATCCCATTTAGGTCCCATATGAACTGTACAAAATTTTAGCGCTATCGGTGCCCGTGGCGTAGTTGGTCACACGTTCGCTTCATATGCGGATGGTCATGGGTTTGATTCCCAGCCCCGGCACTTGCAATTTTTCGTCAGTTGGTCTTCCCCGCAGAGCTGATATCGGGTATCACGTGTCCCGTTGATGCGTCATGTGGCCGGGCAGTTGCCGGAGGCACTGTAAATCCGATGAGTTGGCTTGAGGTTCGGCGGAAATAACTTGTTACAGTTCTTAGGATCACTTGAGTTGACCATATTGAGACCGACGGCCGATGGACCCACCTGGGAGGTCTCAGTGCTGATAATTCGGAGATCTTCTACATCTGTACGAAAACTCACTACACGGTTGGAATTCAGTGAATCACGATACTCAGACGCGAGGTAACACTCTTTGACGTTTAGAGAGCTGATATTGTAACATGTCACTAACTTTCACTTAGAACAGGCAAATATAACTTTCAAAATAGCACTCTGAACACTTTTTGATGTTTTTCACGATTAGGAGACCTCATGGTGGGTGCTGGGTTTTTTATCCCTTTTGGGTAGATTTCCCTCTTATCGGATAATGCATAGGTCCACTCACACATAATTTCAAAATTAAAATCGTATTCCTCACACATTGTTTGCATCGAACAGTTGTGTGCTTGTCTTAGTTATACGATGAAGATTACCGATAATGTGAGTCGGACTAACGGTACGTATCTTCGAATGCCCTGTCTGACTTTTTCGTTTTATTCCCATGAGCAATAGGCTTCTGAAACATCCTGAGATCTCTTGAAACTCCCTGGCCCACATCAAAACGCCCCTGAGATCCTTAAGTGCTCGAGACTCCCTGAAGCGCCCCTGCAACCCCCGTGAAGTTCTGAGATCACCCAAAGCACTCCGTAAAACTCATAGTACACCCTGAAATCCAATGAAAGCCTAGACTTTGAGGAACCACCTGAAACCACCATGAACCTGACCACCCCTGAGATCCTTTAAAAGTCCCTAAAACCACAGTAATGTCCTTGAGATCTCCAGAAGCGCCTCAGAGACTCCTTGAAACCAACTGAGTTTTCCTTTAATGCCTTGAAATTACACTTAGACCTCCTAGAAACCCCCTGAAACCCTCTGCAACCCTCTGAAGCGTCCATGAGATCTCCTGGAGCCCTCTGAGATGCCCCTGCAACTCCCTTGAACGCCCATGAGTGATCTCACCACTTTCTTATTATCTACCCTCATATCGAGGACAAACGGATACATTCGTAGGTAAAATGTTAGCCGTAAGTCTAAACAGGATCTCGTGATTAACTGCATAACAGGTTATCCCATCCAGAAGATAAAATTAAGAGAGAGGGTATGATACCATTATTTCTACCTCTCACATATAAATAAAGAAAAGAGCATTTAACAGACCAGTCTTGATCAAGATTCAATAACAAGTGTGTCTACAGTTTCACATCACTCTCCCTGAAATGGCTGGCTTCAACCCCGGAGGTCAGCCAAATCATTACACCCATGAGATCTCCCGATGCCTCAGAAACCCCATAGGACCACCTTGATTTTCTGGTGTATTCTAAAATGCCCCTGAAACCCTCTGAATGTCCATGATACCCACTGGAACTCCCTAAACCTCCTTGAAGTGCCCATAAGGTACTCTAGACACTTTGAGCCTCTCTGAGACTTCCACGAGACTTCCATGAGATCCCCTTAAACACCCCTGCGTCGTCCTGGCAACCCTGGGATTCCCATGAAACGCCCTGGAATGTCCATGAGACCCTTTGAAACTCCCTTAAATGTCCCTAATACTCCACAAAACGCCCCACATTAGTACCCCTGATACCTCCACAGTGCCCCTACGACGCCGTCCACACATTACGCAACGCTCTACGGGAAGAGGGAGTATGGCCGAGCGTTACGGTCCATACAAAAAAAAAATCGGGTTTTCATACAAAAATGCATTATTGAGGGGGGAGCGAGGTCGAAAAATGTCGATTATAGTGTTACATAATATATGGATGCTGCTTAAGACTCTTTGGAGCCCCCTCAAACCAGCTACCACCCCCTGAAATACCCCAGAGACCCCTTAAACATGAGACCTTATAGTGGCTCCTGAAACCTCCTGGGACCTTCTGAAACCAGTATTGCATTTGAATGCGATAAATTTTCTTTCATGTTCGAATTTGGCACGCTGAGATCAAACATGTCTTTTATATAGTTTGTTTATTTTATTGGCTCGCTTGTTTTAAATAAAACTCTACAGAGCCGAGAATCTTGCAATACAATTTGTTATTCTAAAAACTATATTGAAAACATCAATAACGCGTTCTTCTAGGGACCTTCACTCTCGGTCCGGATCCGGAACTGGAACCAGCACCAGAACCTCAAGCCGCGAATTGGGTCCGACGTTGATTAGCTTGGGGGTTGAACATCGCTTCCTGGTGGCTTTGGGCACCTGTTCCGATTCCTTGATGCTTTGTCTTCGTCTTTGCTCCTTTTCGGAATCAGTTCCACAATTGCGCTCCTGCGTTCGTTCCGCATCCTATATTTCCGGCAGATTAATATGCTCTCTGTCGTCTTCCTGCAAAACTTCAATCAGGTCATCTTCACAAGTTTGGGTATCCTTAATTACTTCCGGTACACTTTCTTTTCCAGATACAACGTCAGCATATGAACAGGATTCGTCGTTAACTTGCCTTTTCTTATCCTGGTTGGTCCGAATCTTACGCTGAGGACAGACGTCCTTCCGATGACCAAATCCTAGACACAAAAAGCAAGTGTCATTCAGACTTTCGTAGGAAACCCTTGCTTTTCTATAGCCAACATCTATTGATGGTGGGATGCTCTTTTCCACGTCCATGTATACTCCTCGGATCCCCGTGTACATGTAACAAGACCCAGATCCGAAGGAAACTTCTCTGATCCGAAGTATGTCTCTCTGTCAAACATGTTTGTACATTGTTCTGTTCAAAATATGGAACGCGAGCAAGCTCAAAACAGAACGCAGCTTGAACAAATAGCAAGAACTTAACTCGTAGAATGCCAATATAGTACCCCGGTATCCGGTAAGCCAAAGTGGTCATGTTTCTGCCGTTTTTCCACCAATTCTGACTATCTTAGGCTTATTCCATTCAGAAACTCACCTCTCATTAAGAGGGGGACCAGTCCGATAACCGTAAATTGCGGAAAATACAGATTTCGGTACAGAATCTTAATGCCCGATGCCATAAGGGACTGTTCATAAACCACGTAGACCAAAATTTGGTCATCTCTGACCCCCCCTCCCCCCCTCGTAGACTTTTGGCCATACAAAAAATTTGAAATTTGTATGGAGCGTAGACTTTGGCTAGATCCCCCCTCCCCCAAAAAGTCTACGTGGTTTATGAACGGCCCCTTAATGTCCCAGGTCTATGGCGCATTTTTTATGTTTCAACGCATGTATGCAGATGCGTCTCAAAGTCCTAGTAAAGAACGCACATAGGATTTGATAACGCATCGAAGCTTTTAGAGGTTATTTCGCATAAAAAGCGTCATAATGACATGGAACCATGGAGGTTTATCAGACATATGGTCGACCCTCTGGTACTCATCGTACGTATCGTTCATCAACAGAGGAAAAGTTATTATCCAGGAGATTTAGACGGCAAAGGTCATATCAAAGTATGGTAGAGGGCCATGCTCTTTGAATCCGAATTTTCCGGACCTTTAGGAGACCACACCGATTCGATGCAATAGTGCATAAGAACTTGAGAATAAGAACATTGAGTCAAATGGTAATCTGAACGGGTGTTCTTGAGCAGTGAAAAGCTCTGACACCAATGTTCAATGATAACTGTGAACGCATTCAAAAATTTGAACGCGTTCAGTTCATTTCTGACTCGCATTCAGTTCAAATGCACCACTGCTTGAAACATCCCTGAAACCCAGGATAACTACCCTGGAACCTACTGAACCATCTTGAAACGACCCTGAGGCCATCTGGAGTTGCCTGATACATCGAAAAACGCCCCTGAGACTCCATTGAACCCCACTGAAATCCCCTGAGATCCATTAAACGCCCCTTCCGGTGCCCCCTGAAATCTCCTGAGATACCCTTGAAACGTCCCTGAAACCCTCTGGAATTTCCCTGGAAGCTCAGGTATCAGAAGGCTGACTCCAGAGATACGTTATCCTCCATCCCTGGAACCTCTAGAGCCTTCTAAAAGGGCTCCTGATGCTCTTTGGAGTTCCCTGAGACACCCTCAAATGCCTCTAAGATTCCCTGAAGTGCTATAGCTATTGACACTTAAAATAGGGGTTGGCTTATCAAGCCTCGTTGGACGGGCACCGGTAATCAAAAATAAAAACTATATGAAGCATATGTAACTAAATATGTAATTACATCATACACATGTCCTCGTATCTTATACGTTTACCTCTCAAATGACACCTTTCCTTCAACCTCCCCCAGAAATGTAACTAAATTACGTCCCCATCTCGTCCATGGCCATAATCCGGCCAATAATGTAACCGTTTGATGTGCGTCCTTTTCTGTTTTCCCTCGAGGGGCTTCGAGGTTATTCCGGGAAAAAAGTCCCCCCCCCCCACCTCCCACCTCGCCCTCTTAGTCGACAGACACTAACTGGGGGAAAACCCCGGTCCAACCGAAACGAGCAACACTAATGGGCCTAAGATGGGACTAAATCTCTTTGATAAACATTCCTCCCGTGATACTCTCAAACGGTAATCGCTTTACCTTGGTACCAACCTCCTCCGTGTCGTCGCAACACACAAGAACAGAAATGAAACGAGCATCTAAATTGCTCAATTTTTTCTTCCCCCGTTTTGTCCTTTTCGCCATCCCCCGCCAACCCTAGGACGCCCTCACCTGACCGACCTTAAACAACTGGTCTTTTATCCATCATCGAAGGCAGCCAGCGCAGCGCCAGCGGGAGAAAGAAAGGGAAAATTCTCACATACTCATGTATGAACTCGCAACCATCAACGACGATGACGACGGACGTCGACGACCATGGGAAGGAGTCATCTTCTTCTTCTTGACGTAACGTCCTCACTGGGACAAAGCCTGCTTCTCAGCTTAGTGTTCTATGAGCACTTCCACAGTTATTAACTGAGAGCTTCCTCTGCCAATGACCATTTTGCATGTGGCAGGCACGAAGATACTCTATGTCCAAGGAAGTCAAAGAAATTTCTTTAACGAAAAGATCCTGGACCGACCGGGAATCGAACCCGTCACCCTCAGCATGGTCATGCTGAATACCCGTGCGTTTACCGCCTCGGCTATATGGGAAGGAGTCAACAAAGCGGGAAAAAAGGATTCAATTCTCCTTCGTCGTCGTCAGGGAAAGGTCTCCCCTCGTTAAGCGACGACGATGTGACGCGGAGAAACTTGGGCGCCCCGAGGAGGTGGAGGGTTTTGTTTTCTTTTGACTTGATCCCTATCGCCTTCCGCAAAATCGGCTGAATGCGGAAAAAAGTGGACCTTCTCGAAAGAAGCGTATAAGATGAGATACAGTGTATAGAGCCGGCTAGCGCAGCGACACCGCCCTCTTTGCCTTTTGTTGTACTCCGAGCACCATCAGCTAATCCAGAAACCGGCAAAAAGCGATACACTCACCGCTGCTGGCAATTTCGCCCGTGGAAGGTATTTGTCCAGACCTTCGCCTGATCTCCGTTTCCACGGTTGCTTGGTGAAAGGACATCATGGTTTTCTAGAGTGGGACAAAGTTCGAAATGTTTGGGAAATCTATCATTCAATGACTACCAAACAGCAACTCACGCGATCTTCTGTCACGCAGCCATTCCCACTTCAGCATGAATCTGCGCAGATGCAGTGGTCTATACGGAGTTCCGTTGGCGAGCGATTGTATCATCACTTCCTCCCTATTTTCCATACTAACCAGTATTTTGACGTGGCAGGCACCATCTCGCCTGTAAGTTCGCAATAGTTATCTCACTGGTTCTTTTCCCGATCTGGTTAAACTGAAGTAGAATCCACGAGAGGTCAATCAAGCCCAAGCAAGCTTTCCACACAAAATCCCTTCACACCCTAATCCTCATAAGCCAGACTCATACTTGGACTTCTTCCTGCTGCCTCCAGGCCTCCAATATGACGACGACGTGCCATCTTTCCCACAGAACCCTTCCTTCAGTATAGCGTATAGGTACCAACGAACGGCTCATCGTCATCGAAACGGGCCAAATCTTATAACGGGTTTGACTTGTGCTTGTACCCAACCAAACAGATCGAATATCGCGGCAACGCAGCAGCCCAGTCAAACGCCGCAGGACCACTACACTCTCTTAGCAGCCAGCCACGCTGCCAGTAGAGAGCGGTACTACCATTGCTAAGCCAAGTATGTAGGTAGCTGGGTAGGTAGGTATCATCCAGATGGAGGACGTTCAAGGAATGAAATCGACTCCGATTGCCCTCGCATTTATGGATGGGGAAAGGTGAAGTAAAAGGCGTCTTTCAACAGGAAGGGAGCGTTTTTGACCATAAATGGCAGTCAGTGGCACAGGCAGATATGTTCTTCTCGATTTAGCTCTCTGATGGAAATGGATATAATTTTTGGGGAGCTCTTTCCACATTACTCTGAAAACTCCATTTAGATTAATTCTATTGCTGTACCTCTGGCCCGTGCACAGAAAAGGCGACAAGGCAGGGGGTTATCCTTATGTGGGAACATTCTTAATGGGAGGGGCTAAACCCTCAAAACCCCGCCCTTGTACAGGGTTTGACCTTAACCCTTCTAAGTCAAAACTTTTTCAGACGTGATTAGAGAGTTGGTTTTAGTGTTCAACAGCATATAAAGGGTAGAAAACGATGTAGAATATTTATCTGGATATCTTAGGTCATCCAAACTGTTCTCGAGTTAAGATCCTAAAGCCTGCAGGTGTAACGGTGACTTTTTTCATTATACAAAGCTACGATATGTAATCTATCATGTCCAGTAAGTCTTCTGAAAGTTAAAAAGACAGTGATAGAACAGTCGGGATATCCTAGGTCATCCAAAGTGTGCTTAGATCCTAAAGCCTGCGGGTCTAACGGTAACTTCCTTCATTATACAAGCTAGGATTTGTAATCTAACATGTTCAATAAGTCTTCTGAAAGTTAAAAAGATAGTATCGGGTCAGTCGGGATATCCTGGGTCATCCAAACTGTTCTTGAGTTTAGACCCTAAGATCTACGGGTGTAACGATAACTTCTTTCATTATACAAAGCTACGATTTGTAATCTAGCATGTCCAGTAAGTTTCCTGAAAGTTAAAAAGACAATGACACATATTGCCCATTTTACTGGCATTTTACCAGATTTGCTGGTATGTTTGAATTTTAACATTTTCCAGTATGTTAAAAAGACAGTACTAGAATAGTTTGAATATTCTAGGTTATCCAAACTGTTGTTGAATTTAGTCCCTGAAGTCTACGGGTGTAACGGTAAATTCTTTCATTATACAAAGCAACGAATTGTAGTCTATCATGTCGAATAAATCTTTTGAAAGAACAATAGACAGTATAAGAACAGTCGGGATATCCTAGGTCATCCAAACTGTTATTGAGCTTAGATGCTAGAGCCTGCGTTTATAATGGAAACTTCTTTAAAAATACAAGCCAGGCTTTGAAATCTATCACATTCAGTAAGTCTTCTGAAAGTTAAAAAGACAATATCAGAACAGTCGGGATATCCTAGGTCATCCAAACTGTTGTTGAATTTAGATCCTAATATCTACGGGTGTAACGGTAACTTCTTTCACTATACAAAGCTGCGATATGCAATCTATCATGCCCAGTAAATCTTCTGAAAATAAAAAAGACAGTATCAGAACAGTCGAGATATCCTAGGTCATCCAATGGGTTCTTGAGCTTAGATTCTAAAGTCTACGAGTCGAACAGTAACTTCTTTGATTAAACAAAGCTAGGATTTGTAATCTATCATGTCCAGTAAATTTTCGAAATGTTCAATGGACATCATCAGATCGGCTAGGTTCATTCAAACTAAAAATGATGCATAAAGTCCAGCATCTACAGCAGCTGCAGTTTCTGTTTTGTATAAAGCCATGTTGTGTTGTATAATCTATTATACTTACTGGAGAATACAGTCAGAGACTGTGACATAGCTTCGGGATATTTAAAATAATACACACTGTCCTGCAATATAAACAATATGCAATATGGAGTCTACATCACTTTGGTAAATGCAGTGGATGTAACACTACTCAACGTACTGGCAAAAGCTATTGTCACAAGTGTTGTAGACATGAAGGTATGGTCTCCAAAGTAGTTTGGTTGATCTGGAATATCTCAAAACTATCCTGGAATGACTCATGAAATGCCAAAGGGATTACAGATTACAGTTGGATGTTTATTGTTACAGTTCATTGTGAGAATAACTACTGTTACTGTCAAGAGCCAAACTTTGGGACAGTTTGGACGAACCTTAATTTCCCAGAGGTTCCTAATAATATAGTAGACTTTAGGTTGTTCCAGTAACCGCGAATGATTATACAACGTAACCCAGTATATCAGATATGGTTACTTTTATGAGTATAGACCTGAAGTTCTGAACTCCAATGTAGTTTGACTGACCTGGAATATGACCTGGAATGACATTTGTGATTACAAGAGCTTTACGGACCCCAGCAAATTATGCAATGCTATTCTTTATGATGAAAACACATGAAGTTATTCTTGTTGATTTGAAGGACCCCATTATAGGATAATTTGGACGACCCTGAATGTCCCAAAGGTTTATAATAATTTCTAGTAGACTTCAAGCTCTGAGCTCCAAGGTAGTTTGGCTGACCTGGAATATCCTTATAGTGTCTATAAATGGCATTGTAGATTTCTGAGATCTTTACTGATTCCAGTACAATTTAAAATGCTATTATTTATGACAATAACATGAGCGTTTATTGGTGTTCCAGGGCACTCAGGTCTCAGGGACAATCAAATCATTTTTCAAAGGGAAATTTATGGAAAACCAAAGAATCCTTGAATAATGTTTAAAAAATCCCCAGTACAGTACCTACACAAATCTTTAAATATATTTTTGAAAGAATCCCAGGGAAATACCTGAAGAAATCCAGGAGGAGTTCCCAAAGACGAACCTGGAGGAATATCAGGGGAACCTTTTGGGAAATGTTTGGTGGAACTCCAAGAAAATTTATGAGGAAGCTTATTATTACTTACAGCGCGTTCTTATGCACATATCAATTGAACACCCCAAGTTCTCCATACAAACTTCGGTTTTGAACTGTGAAAGCCTGGTCCAATATTTTTCAAAAAAAAAATCACTTCTAGGGTCCCAAACCCCTGTTATTTTTTTCTGATCCCATATCAAAATTTAGTGTTAAACGGTGTAATTCATAATTATCAAACCTTTTTTACTCAAAAACCACAAGAATTTTTGCCTCCAAGAGAGCCAATTTTATCTCTTATCATAGAACTTTACCAAAAACATGCTTGGTAGAATGACTAAAATTTGTGATGTTTAATCATGAAATACAAAAACAACATGCCAAATTTTCAAGATATGCCGGAACTGGTTCCGGTAAGAAAAAATAACGACTTTATAGAAGTATCACATTATTAACGAATTTTCACTAGTATTCAATTCAAACAAACGTCATGCTTAGAGTACAATACCTGAGATTTCTTTTGAATTCTTTCAATGAAACTTTCAGTAATTCCTTCAGGTTTTTCTTCAGAAACATCTCCAGGGATGCTTTCAGGAATTCCACAAGGGACTTCTCCAGGAATTCCTTCTTCGTGAATCATTATGGACATGTTGCAGAGTTCTGATAGGGTGTCCGGCCATTTGGCCGAATGCCGTTTGGCCGAATGCCGTTTGGCCGAACGCCATTTGGCCGAATGCCATTTGGCCGAAAGGGTCGTTTGGCCGAATGCCGTTTGGCCGAAATATTATCAAAAGGATTTGGAGGCGTGGGCAAACTCTGGATAACATTCTAGCTGCCAATGTGATCATCAGAAATATTACCTTCTTTTAATCATAGGCTATTCTTTCAAGTTTTACCATTAAAAGATTAGTTGGCGTTGAAACTGAGAATAAGTTTGTCAGAGATTTTTCCTTCTTTGAATCATAGACTGTTCTTTTGAGTTATACTGATATAGGAAACAGTTGCATGATCACTTAAGTTCATCATACCTTTTTCGGCCAAACGGCATTCGGCCAAACGGCGTTCGGCCAAATGACCCTTTCGGCCAAATGGCGTTCGACCAAACGGCATTCGGCCAAATGGCGTTCGGCCAAATGACCCGGAACCTTCTGATAGTTATTGTTTCAGAGTTTGTCCCAAAAAATGCTTCGGGAATTCCTCCTGCAATTTCCTCAGAAATTTTTACAGACACTTCTGCACCGATGCATCGACGAATTCCTCCAAGAATGTTTCCATAGCTTCCTTCGGTGATTGACATCATGGATTGTTCCAGAGATCTTTTTCAAGAATTCCACTAGGGGTTTCACCAGACATTTCTCTGGCATATTCTCCTGGGATATCTTTAAAGGTTCCTCCAGTGATGTTCAAGTATTTTTTCAAGGATTCCTCCAGTAATTTATCCAGGAATTCCCAAAGGAATGTCAACGGAGATCTTTTTATGTATATCTGTATATTTTGTATGTATATTCCACTAGAAATTGCTCCAATCATTCCATCTGAAATAATTTGAAGTATTTCTGCATGAATATCTTCCAGAAACCCTTTCAAAAAATTTCACCAGAGATCTGAAAATTAATCCAGGTATTCATTAAAACATTGAATAAAGCATTCTGGAGTCCATCCAAAAAGTTCAACAATAATTCGTCCAGAATTTATTACAGACATGAATTCCATCCCTTTTTGCCTTTCTCGTACACCAAGGTGGCTATATGTTCACTCCAAAAACGAAAATTTGATAGAGCCTCCGGAGAGGTCAAGTGTTATATACCAATCGACTCAGCTCGACGAGTTGAGATGATGTCTGTGTGTGTGTATGTGTGTGTGTGTGTATGTATGTGTGTGCGTATGTGTGTGTGTGTGTGTGTGTGTGTGTGTACAGAAAAGGTCACCTAACTTTTAGATAGTAAACATCAACCGATTTTAACGACCGACGGTTCATTCGACGCGGAATCTGGTCCCATTGTTTCCTATTGAAAATGGTTCGGATCGGTCCAGCCGTTCCGGAGTTATGGCCATTTAGGTGTTCCGGATCTGTACCCCAGGAAGGGGCTGGATATGAAAATGCAACAAACCCATACATGCGACCCATCAAACCACGGCATTTTCGATTATCTGATGAACGGGAAGTAGGAAAATAGTCTCAGACTATGTCTGAACCGGTAGTGTTCCGGAACCGGTTCCGGGTGTCCTTCCGGAAGTGGCCAAATATAAAAGTGAACATAATCCATGCATTTGACACATCAAAGAGCGGCTTTTTCGATAACCAGTTGAATGGTAAGCAGGAAAATAGTTTCAGACCATATTTGAACCGGTAGTGTTCCGGAACCGGTTCCGGGTGTCGTGCCGGAAGTGGCCAATTTAAAAATTGAACCAAACCCATGCATGCGACACATCAAAGCGCGGCTTTTTCGATAACCAGATGAATGGTTAGCAGGGAAATAGTTTCATACCGTATTTGAACCGGTTGTGTTCCGGAACCGGTTCCAGGTGTCGTGCCGGAAGTGGCCAATTAAAAAAGTGAACCAAACCCATGCATGCGACGCATCAAAGAGCGGCATTTTCGATAACCAGATAAACGGTAAGCAGGAAAATACCTTATCTGAACCGGTTGTGTTCCGGAACCGGTTCCGGGTGTCCTGCCGGAAATGATCAAATATAAAAGTGAACATAACCCATGCATGTGACACATTAAAGAGCAGCTTTTTCGATAACCAATTGAATGGTAAGCTGGAAAGTAGTTTCAGACCATATTTAATCCGGTATTGTTCCGGAACCGGTTCCGGGTGTCCCGCCGGAAGTGACCAATTAAAAAAGTGAACCGAACCCATGCATGCGACGCATCAAAGAGCGGCATTTTCGATAATCAGATGAACGGTAAGCAGGAAAATACCTTATTTGAACCGGTTGTGTTCCGAAATCGGTTCCAGGTATCCAGTCGGAAGTGACCAATTAAAAAACTGAACCAAACTTATGCATGTGACACACCAAATAGCGGCTTTATCGATAACCAAATGAACGGCAAGCAGGAAAATACCTTATCTGAACCGGTTGTGTTCCGGAACTGGTTCCAGGTGTCCTGCCAGAAGTGGCCAAATATAAAAGTGAACATAACCTATGTATGTGACACACCAAATAGCGTTTTTATCGATAACCAGATGAACGGTAAGCAGGAAAATAGTTTCAGACCATATCTGAACCGCTTATATATTAAACTGATGGAGTTGTAGGGGTGAATCCAACTGAACGCGTCTGACGATGACCGAAGAATAGTAGGTCGTAACGCGTAACGCTTAACAAGCTGTTTCCGATATTTGTCACCGATAATTACTAATAAATCCACAAATAACATACCTGAACCGGTTGTGTTCCGGAACCGGTTCCAGGTGTCCCGCCGGAAGTGGTCAGTAAAAAAAGTGAACCAAACCCATGCATATGAAACATCAAATCATCAAAAATGTTGGATAACCAGATAAACGGGCAGCAAAAAAATAGTCTCTGACCACACCTAAGATTACCAGCAGTGTTGCAGAATCAGAATTAGATTCATCGCTGAAATAACGAAGATGAACAAAATCAATGCAAGCGATAAATATGCGTAAAAGAGCCAAATCTTGATAAAAATTAAATCGATCTTGTCAAATCACACCATTTCAGATTCCTGAGACGTAATTATACAGCAGGATGAATCAACGTTGTATGGGGAAATTTTAATTTCATAGTATCAATCCCCTTTTGCAGTTGAAATTACTATGTACACACAATTTTGATGCAACTGGTTGAGCCCTCGCGCTCTGTAACATGGTTAAAATGTGAATGGGTTTTATTATGATAATTTTTACTAGCTAGCACTTTTTTTGTCAAATCTATATATATATAAGGTTCTACCCCATTACCCCGAATGCCACTACCCCGAACGCCATTACCCCGAACGCCACTACCCCGAAAGCCATTACCCCGAACGCCACTACCCCGAAAGCCGTTACCCCGAATGGGCCATTACCCCGAACGCCACTACCCCGAACGCCACTACCCCGAATGGGCCACTACCCCGAAAGCATTTTTAGATTGGTTATTCTGATTATGGGTATTTTATATTTTTATTAATTTAATAACATTACTGACAGCTTTGATACCAGAAGAATAACCTTTAAAGAAAATAATGGAATAATACGTATTAGAGATGATTTTGTATGAGATAGAGCTGTCAGCAAAGGTCCTTCAAATACTGGCTATCGATATTGGCTCATTAGGCCGAAAAGACATTTGGCCAAATTATCACTAATAAGTCTAATGATCATTAGGCGAGATCAAATAATACAAATTGAAAAAAAAAAACCCGGAAAGAATATTTTATAGTTAGAAAAAAAAATCTTTTAAGGAGGAATAGACGATTTGGCAATAAAACTCTATAACAGTGTAACTTAAAAAAAAACATTCCTTAAATGTGAGAAAATGTGATTGATAGGTTGGCCGCCAATAAGGTCTGCAAGGATATAACTAGAAAGAACAGCATATAAATTAAAGAAGGGCAAATCTCCTATGGGACCATTCATAAACTACGTAGAACGAATTTTGGTCACCTCGGTCCTCCCCCCCCCCTCCTCATCGTAGAATTTTAAAAGACAATTACACCGTCTTCGGCCAGAGGCCGCACAGACTGTACATTACTAACATTAGACAATGGACAACACGTATAACACCCAGTGGCTTAGTGGAGTATTTTCTGTTTTGACGAAAAGTTTTCCTCGACCGGAGCGGGAATCGAACCCACACTCCAAGGCATGCGAGATACCTAAACGACTAACGCCGCTAACCGCTCGGCCACGAAGTCCACGATTTGTTCATACAAAAATTTGTAAATTTGTAAAGAGCTTAGAATTTGGATAAACCTTTTCCTACTTACATAGCTTATGTACGGCCCCTATACATAAATCTGCAAAGGGCAACATGGCTACCAAACAACTCTGTAACAATATAAGTTGAAAGAACAGCCCAACTTTAAAAGAAGAAAAAACACCAAATGGAATTAATAGAGATATGTCGCCAATCAACCCGGTAACGACGTAACTAGAAAGAACAGCCTATAAATTGAAGAAGGGCAAATCTCATATACAGTAAGCAGCTTTCACTCCCAGTAAACTATATAAGTGCAGCTAGAAGAACAGCCTTTCATGAAAAGAAAAGCTACAGTTTAGTCGCCAGAAAAAAATAGTTAATTTGGTCCAACGATGCTGGATCTACCTTGCTAAGTGAACTGAACTGAATATCTGAAATCCAGTCCAGTACTACAATCTTAAAAAAAATATTCAGAAAATAATTTTAGGGCTTGATGTTCTGGAAACTGACCATCAAAATCAAAAGAAAATCAAAAGAAATCTAGTTGCCAGTTTGGCCGCAAGTCAATTCTGAAAAATTTTACTTGAAAGAACAGCCTATTATTCAAAGAAGAACAAATCCGCTATGGAGTTAGTTATTCGTCTGCAAATAAACTACGTAACACTCAAACTCGAAAGAACAGCTTCTGATGAAAAGAAGGAAACATTTCTATAAAGAAAATAACAGTTTGGCTACCAAACAACTCTGCAATAGCACACGGTTGGAAACTGCAAACTCAAAAGAACAGCCTATTTTTAAAAGAAGGCAAATATTTGAAGAAGTGTAGTTTGATAACCAGCACCAGGCCAACCAACTTTTAAAAGAAGGGAAAATGTCAGTTTGAAATACTTGTAGTTTTTATAGCCATAGCTATAAGTTCAAAAGAGCAGCTAGTTTAAAATATGGAAAATTTGTCTTTACTTGTCTCCTTAATTTCTTTGTGTTTGCTGCTTTCGTTTTCACGAACCTTACTTTTGCATGAAGCACGACATACGCAAACCTAAGGGAAACGGAACCTACTTAAACAATGTGCTACCATTGTCATGCTATCTAAAACGAAGTAAATAAGAGCTATTTGATTTGTGTTTTATTTTTATATTTTTTTTACTCGTTACAAAAAGAAAACGGGAAAAATCGGTACCTAAATCGTCTGTTTAATAATAGAATTAACATAGGGGCATAGGATGGAGAAGAGTATTCATACCTTGATTCATACCTACATTAATTACTGATTACCCTTTTCTAGCCTATAACTTCATAAACTTCTAATCGGTCACCACTTTTTTGGTGATCTCCTGAACGATTCGGGGTAATGGCCCTTTCGGGGTAGTGGCTTTCGGGGTAATGGCCTTCGGGGAAATGGCTTTCGGGGTAATGACCCATTCGGGGTAATGTCTTTCGGGGTAGTGGCCTATTCGGGGTAATGGCATTCGGGGTAGTGGCGTTCGGGGTAATGGCGTTCGGGGTAATGGGGTGGAGCCATATATAAATGAGTTTGAAATCCCTTTGAGGCAACAAAACTCAAGAACGGATGAACCGATCCGCATGACTCTTGCACGGTTCGGCTCATATTCGTGGTGGCTGTGTTTATATGTACAAAAAGCTATGAAAATCAACCAGAAAAGTAAGAAAATTGGTATAGTACTGATTTTTCATGAGCTGGGAAGGAAATCAACACGATCGAAATGAAACCAATCTAGAGTGTGGTGCTGTCATGAGCCCAACAGTTGTCAAACCACCACAGCTTGGCAAGACAAAGTTTGCCGGGATTGCTAGTTTTACATAAATCTTATAACCAACGATAATAAAATAAAGGCAAAGCGTGCAGAAAAAAAAAAATGCCGAAATATCTTGATAATGATAGACACCCCTATTTTTGCCGAAACCGTTGACTTTTATACTAAACTATGCATAAGTGTAAATGAACAAGTCAACGTTCTACTTTTCAAAAGTAACATTCATATGCCTCCAAAGTAACCTAAATATAATTGAAATTGAAATATGTTTTTCATATCGGCACCTACATTTCAAAAGGGCGTAACTGCATTTCAAAACAGTACCTTCTTTTGAAGCTGTGAATCGTATTTCATATTTCCCATGAAATCCATCCCCACTATCAGAAAAAGGGGGATTTTAGCTTTCTTTTAGTGCTTATAGATTGTCCAAAAGATTGAACATACGATCCACAGCTTTGAGAGAAGGCACTATTTCAAAAAGCAGTTACGCCCTTTTGAAATGTTGGTGCCGATATGGTGAAATTCTTACAATTTCAACGGAGCAGCAAATAAGGTATTACGAGTGTTTGAGTGTGTCCACCATAAAAATCATTGAATTGCTACCTTATCTGCATGTCTACGTAGATTTAGCAATGTATAAAATATTTTATTTGTGATTAGAATTTAAAATAAAAAGAAAATCGGGTTAAGTACGGTTCCTTTGAATTCCACTAAGAATTTGCATCCTTTGACAGATACGTATTTCGACCTCAACTGTAAAATCGTCTTCAGTGTCTTGTACTTGACTCGCCCAGGTTAATCATCATCATTAGAATTTACTCAAAATAGAAATTTCAATGTTGTAGTCGATTTGGGGCGAAAAGAACACTGGTAATTACGAATGGATGTACGCGCATTGCATACTCTTATGCGTTTAAGAGTGTTTGGAAAAAATCAATTGGATTATTTTAGACTAAAGTTTATTTAATAAACTTTGATGTTTTGTAAACTCGTCTAAGATGAAGTATTTTATCTGTGGTATCGATCTCCGTGGGCAAATTACTTAACTGATCGATGTAATCAAAGAATTAGCATAAAATATGCAGGGGTGTCCATTATGCCCCGATGGGTGTCCATTTCGCCCCGTACCTTCTCTGCCAGCCCTAAAAAAACACACGATATACAATTGATTATTTCTTCACAATAAAGACTATCTACTTGCTGTAAATGATTGAAATACGTAGGAAACAAACTAAAGTTGTAAGCCAACTAATAATATGTTAAATTTGTCTCTGTTATACAGGCCTAACGTACTCATTTGCTTAGGGTGTCCATTATGCCCCTAATCCCCCTTAACCAATAAATTTTTAAATTTTAAAGTGGTATTAGAGTCCACCAGAAAATTTCTTACCAAATCCGATTCCTTACCAAATCCGCTTAGCTTAATTGTTTGGGTATTTTTTCATCAAATACATTAATTATTTATCAACTCTACTCCCCCATTGATAAGTCAACGAGCACTGTGACATAAGAAGAAAATGAGATTTGTTCCATTTTAGAGTATTCTCAGAATTCAGGAACACTTCGGCTTATAGCTCTTGAGTACATATTCGAGAAAGGCACTATCACCACTAGGTGGATTAATCTGAGTTTTTTTTAGGTATTCCTACAGAATTTCTTCCAGGAATTTATTAAGACAGCTTTCCTGGGATATCCTAAGGAATTCCTTATGGGATTTCGTCAGGATTCCTTCAAAAATTCCTCCAGGGAAATTTCTTCTGTGTTTCTTTTAGGAACAACTACAAAGATTATTTTAAAAATTCCTCCAAGGATTCCCCCAGGAACACTTTTAAGAATTCCTTCAGGAGTTCCTCTTGGAATACTTTCAGAAACTCCTCCAGGAATTAATACAGTACTTCCTTCAGGGACTGTTGAGGAATTCCCTTAGGAATGCCTCTAGGAGTTGGTTCCAGGTAACCTTCTGGAGTTTCTTCAGGAACTCCTTCACGGGTTTCTTCAGGAACTGCTACAGGGATCCCGCAAGGAGTGTTCCCGATCGTCAGAACAAACACCGTCTTGTTAGTTGCAGACTTAGCAGCTACAAAGCAGTAATTTATTAGATTTAATTTAGTCAGTAGTCGGTAAACAGTATACAAAACAGACTTACAAACTCAGTATTCTTCTGTCGCTTTTAGATGGGTCGGTTACCGAGGAAAATGAGGATTATACAATCTGTACAAATTACATAATTGATTTTTGGTTATGTACTGTTTCACAGGGACTGATTAGTGCAAAGTAATTCTTAATTTAATAGAAAACGTGCCTCAACTGACTGGTAATTACACTGTCTGTGCGATGCTGACTACTGTCGATAATGGGTGTAATTCTTCACTAGATATAACAGACACAAACTTAGTACAGAATTCAGATACTACTGTTCACAAACTTACTTCATATAATCGAAATAATCCACTATAATGTTTCACTACTAATGGCAATCAAAAGTGCTGACTGTGCACTGTGTACAATATACTCTGAATGAATCAGTTCTTCTCCTTTCTGTCTGCTGCTGTCCGAACTGTCAGTCTACTCAGCGACAGCCGCTGAGTTGCGAGGGAGCGGACGGTGGTTTCACCGTCGTTTCGCGGTCAACAGTGTTGCCGGTAATAAGGAGTATTGACAAGGAATCTTCTTAGGATTCCTTCAGGATTTCTCCAAGAATTTCATCCACGATTTCATAAGGAGTTCTTCCTGCGATTCCTCCAGGAATTCCTCAAAGGATTCCTACGCGAATTTCTTCAAGGGTTCCTCTAGTGGAGCGCACCTGGTGTGGTGGTTAGAACACTTGACTATCACGCCGAGGAGCTGGGATCGAATCCCACTCCCGACAAACTCACAAAATGTGGGTTCTTCCTTCGGAAGGGAAGTAAAGCGTGGGTCCCGAGATGAACTAGCCAAGGGCTAAAAATCTCATTAATACAGATAAAAAAGGGCTCCTCTAGGAATTCCTCCAGCAATTCTTCTTCTTCTTTATGGTTCTACGTCCCCACTGGGACTTGGCCTGCTTTGCTTCATCTTAGTGTTCTTTGAGCACTTCCACAGTTATTGATTGAAGGGCTTTCTTTGCCTGCCATTGCATAGATTTGTACATTGTGTGGCAAGTACAATAATGATACACTGCCCAGGGAGTCAAGAAAATTTTCCCGACCGGAACGGGAATCGAACCCGCCGTCTCCGGATTGGCGATCCATAGCCTTAACCACTAGGCTAACTGGAGACCCCTCTTTGGGTCCCTACCGGAACCAGTTCCGGAATAGCCGGCAGTGGCCAAAATTATTTTTGATGATTGGCACTGTGGCTATTGGCTTCTAGAATACAAACCATGAAATTTGAGTCGTCGAACGATGTGGTTCTGTGAAATCCAGAAAGTGTCCCCTTTGGGTCCCTACCGGAACTGGTTCCGAAATATCCGGAAGTAGCAAGAACCATTTCTGACCATTGGCGCCATGACTATTGGCCTCCTAGATAAAAAATCATGAAATTTGAGCCGTCGAACGATGTGCTTCTGTGAAATTCAGAAAGTGTCTCCTTTGGGTCCCTGTTGGAACCGGTTCCGGAATATCCGGAATTGGCCAGATCCTTTGTCGGACATCGGCACTATGCCTATTGACATCCAGATGAAAAATCATGAATTTTGAGCCGTCGAACGGTGTGGTTCTGTGAAATTCAGAAAGTGTCCCCTTTGGGTCCCTGCCGAAACCCGTTCCGGAATATCCGGGAGTGGCCAGATCAATTATTGGCCATCAGCACTATGTCTTTTGACATCCATATGGAAAATCATAAATTTTTGAACCGTCGAACGATGTGGTTCTTTGAAATTCAGAAAGTGTCTCCTTTGGGTCCTCACCGGAACCGGTTCCGAAATATCCGGAAGTACAAGAACCATTTCTGACCAGTGGTGCCATGACTATTGGCTTCTAGATAAAAAATCATGAAATTTGAGCCGTCGAACGATGTGCTTCTGTGAAATTCAGAAAGTGTCTCCTTTGGGTCCCTGTTGGAACCGGTTCCGGAATATCCGGAATTGGTCAGATCCTTTGTCGGACATCGGCACTATGCCTATTGACATCCAGATGAAAAATCTTGGATTTTGAGCCGTCGAACGATGTGGTTCTGTGAAATTCAGAAAGTGCCCCCTTTGGGTCCCTACCGGAACCGGTTCCGGCCTGCTACGCAGCCGGAACAAGTTCACCTGTCTCGGAACCGTGCATGTACAGGTGTACTAAAATTAAGATTCAAAATCAATTGATTTGTTGTGAATTTCAACACGTTTTCGCGTGTTTGACTCAAAAAGTCCCTGTTTTGGTACCTAGGGTACCCCAGGTTTTCCGGCCTAAATCCGGAACAACGGTGAACTTTTATGGTTCCATTGCATATGTCTAAAATTCAACTCATTTGTGATTTTCTGTAAAATTTTTATCAAAATTCGATGAAATTTGAAAAAGTTACAGATTTTTAAATTTTTGATGTTGGCACCTGGTACTGTGAAGGTTAACCACTAGGCTAACTGGAGACCCGAAATACTGCGTTGTGCAATATCGTCAACGCACCTCTGGTTGTGAAAGCCACAACTAAGAAAATTCAAAATGGTCGTTAAAAGCGTGGTCGATGGAAATTTATCAAGTTCTAGGTTTGTTTGTCTGTGCTTCCCCTTCAAGGCTTCCCTGAAACCCCTAAGAAACCCTCATAGTCTCTTCTCAAACCTCCAGCAGGCTTGTCCGCACTGAGCGCATGAAAATTCTGCTCTTTTGATTTACACCACCAAAACCATTGACAGTTCGAAATGGCATTTAGGATATTCAAACATCTTTCTATCATGTAAGATAGGAAGATTGCATAAATGCGATGGTTTTGGTGGTGTAAATCAAAAGAGCAGAATTTTCATGCGCTGAGTGCGGACAGGCCTGACCTCCAGGAGCAAAACCTTTTCTCGAGAATTAAATTCCCCCATGAAAAGTAATGTCTTAATGTATGCAGAAAACTCCCTATTTTTGTATTTTTTTCAAGTTTATGCCGGTTCTCAATTTATGCGACCCGATATTGCACAAAAAATGTTCCAGTGTACTCACATGGTTTCTTTCATATATTTCTCACCAGTTTCCCCCTGAAACTCCTCTGGAACACTTTTGAGCTCCTCAGAAGCTTCTATGAGATTTTTATGGAGCTCCCGAATCTCAACTGAAACTCTTTGAAACCTCTTGATATGCCTAGAAACGCATTGAAACCCACTTAAACATCCTTGAAACTGTGTAAGTATCCCTTCAACCTAGCTACTTTATCGGCGCTGCAGCCTTGGGGAATCAAAACGACTCAAGGCTGCAGCGCCGATAAAGTAGCCAGATCACAAATATCAGTCGAACTCTCTTAAGTACCTATCTCTTCAACTCTCCTGAATTCTGATAAAATCCCCTGATACACCATGAAACGCCTTTAAGACCTTCCAACTCTCCTAAATTCTAGAGAGCATCTTCCAAGACAAAACTGGAAGCATTTCCTCATACATTGGTTTTTGATTTTTTTATTGAATGGCCAAGCTATATTTTCTAAATCGGTTTCCATACACGTTAAGAGAAAGCATCAAGGTATCTCCTATTTTTTTGAAAATAATGTTCTGTTATTAAGCTAAAAATCAAAAACCAAAATATGTATAAGAAAAAATATCCATTTTCGCCATAAAACCCTATGACTCCTTCTCCCCTAGGTCCTCCAAGAACTACTTGAAACTTTCTGGAACCCCCTGAAACCCACTATGCCTTGACATCCTTCTATAACTATTCTAAAACCCCGTAGACTTCTCTGAATTTCCATGAAACGTCTTGAATCAACGGTTTGAAACCCCTTAAACTTCCTGACACCTCCGGAAATTTTCTTTTACACCCCTAAATTGATCAAAAACGAACTAGAATGCCTGGAAACACATTGAAACACCTCTGAAACCCATTAAGAACTCCGAAAACTTATGTTACATTCTCTTAAAACCCCTTTAAACCACCTGGAACATTGAATCTTCTTTGAAACTTTTCCGAAATCCTTCTAAGACTCCTATTATAATCTCTTAAGTTCTTCTGAAGCCCCACAAAAACTCTTGAAAATTCCTGCAACTACTACTTGAAACGCATTGAAGTCCCTGAAATAGTTCTTTGAAATTTTGAAGATTTTAATTCTTTCAAGTTCCCCATAAACTTATCTAAATTCTTCCAAAGATTCTCATACGCCTTAAAACACCTTCAAACCATCCCCAGAATCGCAGGAAGCTTCCTTGGCACCTTCGGGACCCTACTTAACCCCCAATGGGTTCTCCAAAAGCGCTCCAAAAACCTCCATTTACCTCCGTTCTGTTTTCTGCTTACACTTCATGGTGAAATGTTATTGTTTTATGTCATGGTAAATAATTTCGTTCTGCCGGAACACATTCTCACAAAATTGGAACGAAATTCATCCAGCAGGAGTTGGTAGAAATGGAACAATCACTATATAGAGTTGGATGGAAGGATCTGTATGCAGAATATTTTGGACAAGCTTTGGCAGCTATGGATCACGGCAGGCCCGTGCACAGAAGTGGCGCCAAGGGAGGGTTTTTTCCCAACTTTGGCAGAAGGCGGAGGGGAGCCTAGTGTATGGAGCGTCGGTACTGGGGGAGGAGGAGGGGGGGGGGGTTAACACACTCCTCCCCACCCTTGTGCACGGGCTTGGATCACGGAGAACCTTCCAACGACTACAAGGAGAATCAAATTGTTTCGTAGTGTTCGTCCTATCAGCGAGAATGAGTTGGTAGTTATCGCTGAAAAAAAAGATCAAGAATAGCTGAATGAGAGGTCATGTGAAACGCGAAAATACTGGCAAAGATAAGGTACTAGTCAAGCAGATATTTAAACATGAAGACTTGCTGGCAGGTCTTTTTGCTGGGTCTCCAGTTAGTCTAGTGGCTATGGATTGCCAATTCGCAGACAGCGGGTTTGATTCCCGTTCCGGTCGGGAAAATTTTCTTGATTCCCAGGGTACAGTGAATCATTGTGTTTGCCTCACAATGTACAAATTCATGCAATGGCAGGCAAAGAAAGCCCTTCAATTAATAACTGTGGAAGTGGTCAAAGGACACTAAGGTAAAGATAGGCAGGCCAAGTTTCAGTGGGAACGTAGAGCTATAGAGAAGAAGAAGAACCTGTTGCCAACTGAACGTTATTGAATACACCGGCGGAGGATGGTGGCTCCAGAGAGGATAATGCTAGACCAAGCACAACAGACGAGGCAGGTTGTTGCATGTAAGCGCATCTGAGTCAAAATAATAGCCTAAAGTACTGCCTAAGTGAACATCGGCAAAGAGAAGGAAAATCAAGTTAACATTTGAGTGGTTCAAATTTAAAAAAATCCTGAAAAAATATCAAATCATAGTAGCTTTCCAATATTTGACCTAGTTAATGTTTTTAAATTTAGTTTTAATCATAATTACATGTTCATGATGTGTGACTTTTATAGAGTAGAATTGAAAAAAAAATGTTTTTCAAACATTTGCCCTCAGTAAAGCTCATCATAATGCTGATGTTCTGGTAGCATTTTCTTCGCCGAAACTGCACTTTTACAGTTTATGACCTAGATATCTCTGCGGGATGCAACGGGGAGTGATTCGTATGGTATTGTGAAATCAGCTGTGGTCTGTTGTATCATAGATTGAGGCAGGCGGCCCGAGCAAAGTTTCATAACAACCTGATAACATACTGTGTTATCAGATATCAAAAATAATTAACTAAATTTGTTCTCATTGTGGCTGAATAAGCAGGCAACATAACAAACATGATAACAACCAAGTATACCCGTGATACCAAAAAAATATCTCATTATGTTATCATCAAAGGCACCCTGATAACAACTTCTGTAAATCTAACAATTTTATCCAATTGAAAACTTATTTTGTTATCAGGAAGATATTTGCAACGGTTATTGATAACTACTTCCATTGTTGTTGTCAACGATGATGCCCCCAGTTTGACAGTTAATGGTAACATGAACTACCAAGTTGATAACACAAAATTGTAAAATTTGTTCTGGAGCGAACACTAGTTATCAGTTTGTTACTGCTCAGTTATTGTACTTTGCTCGGGGGAGGCTCCCTTATCAGGTACTCCTTCTGGTGCTAGCTGATGATAAAGCCTAAGCATTCAGGAACAAATCGCGGTGCACGCAGTATCATCGGAGGTCCCAGGAGACCTCAGGGGCGTTTCAAAGGGATTCCAGGTGACTTCAGGGAGTTCCACGAAGTCTCAAAGGCGTTCTAGGGGGTGTCAGGGGCGTTTCATGGACTTCTCAGAGGAATTTCAGGAAAATTCAGGAGGTTTCAGGGGGGTCTCAGAAAGTCTCAGGGCCGATAAAGAGGTACCCTATTTTATAAATAAGCTAACGTTCACCCCGCTGTTGCAGTTCATACTTAGGGTGCCTGTTTGGGTCATAACGGCCCAAATGCACGACTAGGGCTAACGATGGTACTTACAGGTACCAGGAGCGTTTAAAAGGGCCTTAGGGAGTACCTCGAAATTCTAGGGGAGTTCCATAGAGTTGATTTCAGGGTGCCTCAAGGAGCTTCAGGAGGTCCTAGGAGATCTCTGGGGCGTTCTGGGGGGTCTCAGTGGCGTTTCAGGGGGTTTCATGGGTTTATGGGTCTGGTTACTTTACCCATAATGTTCTTAAAAGGCTCCTAAGACCCTCTGAGACCCTGTGAAACAATCTGAAATGCTTTGAAACACCGCTGAATCTCTTTGAAACGACCTCTAACGGCTTTTGAGACCCCTAAAGAAAACCCCCTTAAACGCCCTTGAAACCTCTTGGAACCCCGGTAAACTCCTAGAAGCGCTCCTGAGAATTCTAAGTACGCCCTAAAACGTTTCTGGAATTCCCTGGAAGCCTCTTAAATATCTCTAAAATGTCATGTGACGGCTTGAAATGCTCTTGAGACCTCCCCCTCTGATGCCCCCTTGAATCGTTTTGGAAACTCCCACTATACGCCTGAAATGCTCTGAATCCCCTTAGATCCCTGTTTTTTCGGGCTCTCCGGGAACTTCCAGGAAACCTCTTACCTAATTTACGCATAAAATTCCCATTACCAATAATATAATTATCAGATTAGGTATATTTCTTGGTTTTAATCATAGGCTATTCTTTCTAACCATCCAGGAATTGTTCAGCGTTGAAACTGCTAATATTTTATCAGAGTTTTTCCCAAGGCCATATATTTAAGTTATACTGAATAAGAGAATTGTGGCATGATCAATCAGGTTTATCATCCTTTTTTCGCCCAAACAGCGTTCGGGCAAATGAAAAGGGGCTTGCTCTACAAAGCTCTTAATTAAGCATTGAGTGTACTGTTCACCCCAAAAATGCATTTTACTCCCGTTTTCCCCAGCATACACCAACACTCCAAACGCTGTCGTTATTGGAGATGGACTTTTATTGCCACTGCTAGTTGCTGCCGCTAGGAGCTGCTGGCTGGATGGCGCAGTAGAGGACGCACCGAGGATCGAAGGGATTCAAGCGGATTGCTTTCGAATCATACGCTTGAAATAAATTTATAAGAGTTTTCTTCGTGCGATTCGGTGTTTACTTGTGACTTTTTGGCTTTGGCTTCTTAGCTTTGGCTCTGGCTCTGGCCGTGGGATGTGACTTTCATACGAGATCCCGCATAAAGGTACTTATTCGTTTTTCTCTCTGTGGGTATATTCTCTCGGTATGGGATTTAAGATTGTTTTCCTAAAAGATGATACTGCAAATCGTGGTTTGCATTGGAGCTTTGGTGCATTGGACGATTTGGGTGTGATTTGTGCTCGATTTGCTCGAATCTTTATTTGGGCAACGATGGAGTTGAATGTTCTTTTCTCAGTGGTTTAATTTATCGGTTATGTTCAGCCAAGAGCAAGACGTCGGTCACATTCGAAATAAATCTTAACCCTGACGATGAAAAGTGTCTTAAATAGAATATAAGGTATGCGCACAGCAAAATCTGGCCAAAGAAAATCAAGCAGTAATAATTCATTCCAACTTGTTCCCAAACCAAAAGCAATTCATCGTAAAAAAGCATTAATTTACTTTAAATCAACATCAAGACATTGCTGATTTGACTTGTTATATCCGTCATCTCGAGTTTTGAGCTTGAGCCCTTCCGTAAAGTTTTGCACAGTACCATCGACCGCATGCCAAGAAATTTTTACCACCTTTGTGTCAAAATCAATCTTATTTTTCGATGAAAGCTGTCGTTCTTGACATTTTTTGAAGGTTCCAATTCACGGTTACTCAATATTTTTCAATTGGGTTGAGTTTTGAAGTGTATGAGATTTTAAGTTTTTAGGAAAAATGCAGTACAATTTCTACATAGTTTTCTGCATAAAAGCGCAAGCATTCTCCGCCAAAAACAGGGGACAAAAATCAATTCAAATCAATACACAATATCTAAGCTTTTGAATAAGGGGTGCCTGCCATTTTTCCCGACGTTTCCCGTAGTGAAAAAGATGATTTGCTGTACATGTATTTCTAAAAGTTCGGTTTTTCAAACCACAAATTCATATTGTTGATCAAACTATGTATTTCTTGCCAAACTTCGATTTTTTCTTGCTCTTAAGTTGATCTGCAACCTTTCCAAGTTGTAATGATGTATAGAACCGAATACTTGAAAGCTAACTTAGGTCTGCGGGGACGGTCGCCTTAATGTACATTGTCAGATTTTCAGCACGTTTGTGCAAAAACTTTTCGAGGACTTCTTGTTCCCTTGGCTCTATTTTAAACACAATATCAAAATATATCCCGAAGTAAATATTTTTCGATTCCTTACACAATAAGCTTTCATTTGCGCCAGAGATTGCCACGATTCGTCGAAAATAGAGAAATTTCTATCCAAAATGCGGTGGCTAGATTTTGCTGTGTGCATACCTTAAATCTTGGAAAAATACACCGAACATACTTGTTTCGTTTTTCCAAGTAAATCTCTTGCTGGTAGCTTTCATACTTCTTCGAAATTGGGCCATATTTCAATCTTCATTGTTCTACCACCCAGCATATCCTCCGCTGTTCCATGTTCAGCTAAACCACCGAGGAAGCTCCTACTGAGCTCTTGAAATTTGTGAATGAAAACATCCATTGGGCAAAAGAAGGAAAATATTTTACTGGGAGGAATTATAAGAGAAAATTGCTGCAAATCAGAACAGCAGTCAAGATGTTTCCAACACATTGGTATTTGAACAAAGAGAATCCTACATGCATCATTTCTTCTCTGTCACCAGGTTCAGATAAGTCTCTTACCATAAGCCTTCCAACGAAGGCACTTAGGTTTGTAGTGCTTCTGATTGAATGAGCTAGACGCTAGAGTATCTAAAAAGTATTTCTGCCATCATACATCAGTTCTACACCGGTGTGGTAGTAACCTTATTGCCATAAATTTAGTCATCGTTCTTCGTGAACAAACTGGAAAATATCATCTGCCTGCCCTCACAGCAGCTAATGTAGATATCATATATCCCACATAACATTGCCTCTCATAAATACCAGTCAACCAAAGGACGCATTTCAACGTGACACGTGTCAATCAAGCCACTGTCACTGATGAAGGAGGAAACCTTCTTCTCGCGAGTGTCACAGGCTGCCGTTCGCTGTTAGTTTTCGTTGCGTCTTATTTTTTTAGTCTTATGTATATGCTCCGAAAGGTTAACAAATTACGAGGAAATTTAAGAAGAGGATTCAGTGCCTGCACGACGAAATCATTAATATCCAACGGTTCTAGTTCCAGAGCACTTGAAGTTCAGTCAGTTAAACCTTAACTATTCGTTTTTCTGTATTCTCAAAACTTCAGGTTTCTCTAGATTATTCCCTACAAACATGTTTGCTGAGTGAAACAAACAACTCTTAAGCAAACTCTTGCTGAATAAAATGCAGTTCAGCTAGTTCTGTTTCTTGCGTTTGAGTATTTCTTCGGAATTTCTTGCTGAGTTTCTTCAAGAAAGTATTTCGAAAATTCTTCTGAAATTCCTCTAGGGTTTTCTTTCAAAAATTCTCAAAGAATTCCTCCAGAAATTCACACAGAGACTCTCTCATTTTTTCATTTATTTAGTTAACATCAAATTCATGATAATACTGAATCAACAATTTGCCGCCATAATACTCGATTTGCAGCTGCAGCTCTCCAACGTCGATCACGCCCAATACTCGCCAGATCACGCTCCACCTGGTCCGCCCATCATGCTCTCTGCGCTCCACGCCTTCTTGTACCAACCGGATGGTTAGCAAACACCAACTTTGCAGGGTTGTTGTCCGGCATTCTTGCAACATGCCCTGCCCACCGTATCCTTCCAGCTTTGGCCACTTTCTGGATACTGTGTTCGCCGTAAAGTGCAGCGAGCTCGTGGTTCATCCTTCACGGCCACACACCGTTCTCCTGCACGCCGCCGAAGATCGTCCTTAGCACGCGTCGCTCGAAAACTCCGAGTGCTTGCAGGTCCTCCTCGAGCATCGTCCATGTCTCGTGTCCGTAGAGAACCACCGGTCTTATTAACGTCTTGTACATGGTACATTTGGTGCGGGGGTGAATCTTTTTTGACCGCAGTTTCTTCTGGAGCCCATAGTAGGCACGACTTCCACTGATGATGCGCCTTCATATTTCACGGCTCACGTTATTGTCAGCCGTTAGCAAGGAACCGAGGTAGACGAATTCTTCTACCACCTCGAATGTATCCCCGTCTATCGTAACATTGCTGCCAAGGCTTGTCCTGTCTCGCTCAGTCCCACCTACCAGAATGTACTTTGTCTTAGCCGCATTCACCACCAGTCCAACCTTTGCTGCTTCACGTTTCAGGCGGGTGTACTGTTCTGCCACCGTTCCAAATGTTCTAGCAATAATATCCATGTCATCCGCAAAACAGACAAATTGGCTGGATTTCGTGAAGATCGTACCCCGGCTGTTGAGCCCGGCTCGTCGCATACACCTTCCAGGGCGATGTTGAATAGTAGGCAGGAAAGTCCATCACCTTGTCGTAGTCCCCGTCGAGATTCAAATGAACTGGATAGTTCACCCGAAATCCTTACGCTGTTCTGCACACCGTCCATAGTTGCTCTTATCGGTCTAGTCAACTTCCCGGGAAAGCTGTTTTCGTCCATAATTTTCCATAGCTCTGTGCGGTCGATACTGTCGTATGCCGCTTTGAAGTCGATGAACAGGTGATGCGTTGGGACCTGGTATTCACGGCATTTCTGGAGGTTTTGCCGTACGGTGAAGATCTGGTCCGTTGTCGACCGGCCGTCGATCAAATCGGCTTGCTAATTTCCCACGAACTCATTTACTTTAGGTGAAAGACGACGGAAGATGATCTGGGATAGCACTTTGTAGGTGGCATTCAAAATGGTGATCGCTCGAAAGTTCTCACACATTAACTTGTCGCCTTTCTTGTGGATGGGACAAATTATCCCTTCCTTCCACTCCTCCGGTAGCTGTTCGGTTTCCCAGATCTTGACTACTAACTGATGCAGACAGGTGGCCAACTTTTCCGGGCCCATCTTGATGAGTTCTGCTGCGATACCGTCCTTACCAGCCGCTTTGTTGTTTTTGAGTTGGTGGATGGCATCCTTAACTTCCCTCAGCGTGGGAGTTGGTTCGTTCCCGTCCTCTGCTGCACCAACATAGTCATTTCCTCCGCTGCCTTGGTCCTCCGTGCCTATATTCTCTTCGCCATTCAGGTGCTCGTCGAAGTGCTGCTTCCACCTTTTGATCACCTCACGTTTGTCCGTCAGGAGGCTCCCTTCCTTATCCCTGCATATTTCGGCTTGCGGCACGTAGCCTTTGCGGGATGCGTTGAGCTTCTGGTGGAACTTGCGTGTTTCCTGTGAACGGCACAGCAGTTCCATTTCCTCGCATTCCGCTTCTTCCAGGCGGCGCTTTTTCTCCCGGAAGAGACGGGTCTGCTGCTTCCGCTTCTGTCTGTATCGCTCCACATTCTGTCGGGTTCCATGCTGCAGCATTACCGCCCGCGCTGCCAATCGTTTCGTCGACTCCGTTCTACGTACCCAATAGTGCTCTCGGCTGCGTTGTTGATGGCTGCTTTGACTGTACTCCAGCAGTCCTCTAGAGGGGCACATCGAGCACACCCTCGTCCGGCAACGCTGCCTCGAGATTCTGCGCGTATGCGGTGGCGACATTCGGTTGCTTCCAAGGGGACGGCAACCAATTTTTTCACTATGGAGTTTGACAGATTGGATTGTGCCTCCTTACGTGGAGCATAAATTTATGCTCCAGCAAAAATATTCCCCAACACAGTCGTGAAATTTGAATGTTAACCTTTTATACGAGGGATATCGGTGCAATACGCTTACATCACATTAGATCTCATAAAAGTGTTGATCATGAAAAAGCGGCATTAATTGATAATTTTCAATTTCAGAGTGTCGATATTTAGGTAAAGTTCCTACAGAGAGTGAGAATTGCTTGTGAAAAGACACACAACACCTCTTTTCGCAAACTGTGTTCGCCAAAGTGCATTTTTCCTTATTTCCTCCCGCTGCTGTATTGAGTAAATGTTGGTATTAGTGAGCACTGGTTGCGCATGATAAGCGGCAACAAAATCAGATCACCGTCATCCCCGTGGTTGCTTCAGTCGCTCTAGATCGTACCGGGGCGGCCGCCGGTAATGTACGTTGTTAATAACGGAGAGTTTTGGGCGCAGTTTAACCATCACCAGGTAGTGATCAGAGTCGATATTAGCGCCACGATAGACCCTGACGTCGATAATGTCGGAGAAGTGCCGTCCATCAATCAGAACGTGGTCGATTTGCGATTCCGTTTGTTGTGGTGATCTCCAGGTGTAACGATACGGGAGACTGTGCTGGAAAAAGGTGCTACGAATTGCCATGTTCTTGGAGGCGGCGAAATCGATGAGGCGTAGGCCATTTTCGTTCGTCAGCTGGTGGGCGCTGAACTTTCCAATCGTCGGTCTGAATTCCTCCCCCTGGCCTACCTGAGCGTTAAGATCCCCTATGATGATCTTGACGTCGTGGTTTGGGCAGCGGTCGTACTCGCGTTCGAGCTGCGCGTAAAATGCGTCTTTGTCATAATCGCTTCCGGAGTGAGGGCTGTGCACGTTTATTATGCTAATGTTGAAGAATCGGCCCTTGATCCTCAACCTACACATTCTTTCGTCGATCGGCCACCAACCGATCACGCGCCTCTGCATGTCGCTCATCACTATAAAAGCTGTTCCCAGCTCACGTGTGTTGCCGCAACTCTGGTAGATGGTATGATTACCTCTAAACGTTCGCACCATGGATCCTGTCCAACACACCTCCTGCAGCGCTACGATTCCGAACCCGCGGTCCTTCAGTTTATCGGCGAGTATGCGGGTGCTCCCGATGAAGTTGAGAGATCTGCAGTTCTACGTACCGAGCTTCCAATCGCAAGTCCCTTTTCGTCGCTGTGGTCGTCGCCATTGGTATCGGTTCGCATTCGTCTCTTGTTGATTTTCCGGTGCTAGTCTTTTTTACGGCTGGCTCGCAGGGCCTGACACCAACCCACTAACCCAGGGAGCTGGGCTCACCTTCCCGGAAGCTACGGGTTCTGCATTGGCATTTCCTCCAACTACACGGGAAAAAATCCGCTGCTTGAAACCTGCTAAATGAGTCATGATTTCGCGTAAAATGTGTGTTTTCATGTTATTAATATACACCACAAAAAAGGTCATACTTTCATGACTCATGTTGCCGTAACGTCACCTTGGCGTTACGTTTGTCATATTTATTGACAAACATTTGTAAGTTAAGTCATGATATCAGCCCATGAATACCAGAACTATAAACTAGATTCATAAAACCAGAAGCGGTATTCATAGAACTAGTAGTTGTCATTTATGGTTCCAGTTTTATAAGCGAACTTTGGTAAGTCGGTTCATATTATCATGAAGTACGTACTCAAACTATGAACTAAATTTATGAAAGCTTGAGCATTACTCATGGTGCAAGTATTTGTCATTTATGGTACTGGATCGATTTGCGAAAAATTGTAGTACTGGTCATGTTATCATAAAGCATGTTCTTAATTTATTACCTAATGTTATAAAAACATAAGCAGTATGCATGATTCTAGTATTTGTAATTTATACTATCGGATTAATTGGTGCAAAGTGGCATTTAAGGTCATGTTATCGTGAAGCACGCACTCTGAAATCACGAACAAGGTTCCTGAATATTGAAGTAATTTTTATGATTCTGGTATTTGTCATTTGGCTGCACTTTTTGAGATTTCTTTTGTCTTGTTTGACTGCGAAAAAACAAAGTCTATTCTTCATTACACCACGCAAGTCTATTCTTCATTACACCACGAAACCTAACCTCGAAATGTTTGACATTAGCCAGGTCATTTTGACAGATCACACACATTCAAGAAAGAGACGAACAATTTTCTTGCAGTTTGCCGACCTTTTCTTGCTCGTGTGAGATCTGTCAAAATGACCTGCCTCCATACTGTCAAATTTTCATTCATAAAATGAGCGATCAGTTGTTCTGAACCGTCTTGTAAAATGGTCCATAGACATAGGGGGCGTCCATAGATTACGTCATGCATTTAGCCAAAATTTTGTGCCGGAATTGTGCGTGAGCTTAATTGTTCTGCTGCTGATGAAGCTGGCCGGAGTTTTGTGCCGGAATATGGAATTTTCCACTTTCAACTTCTGGAATGTAGTTCAATAATTATATAGTTTACTACTATTTAAGTAAGAACAATCCACTACACTTTTTCGAAAACCAAAAAAAAAATCTCACCGGAAAACACTGCCGCTCACAAAAGGCACCTTGACAGAAGTGACAAAAATGGCGTAGGTGATTCTGCGCAAGGGTTTGCGTAACGCTTACAGTGCCCAAATTCGTTTGTTGTGATTCATGATTTTATGACTCTGCGTTATGTTTATACGACTCAGCGTCTGGTTGAGATGACTCAGCGTCATAGTTTTGTGACTCAGAGCCTGACTCAGCTTTATGGTATTCAATTTATGAAAACGAGCTTAATTTTTTCATAACGCTTTTGACGGCCATGGCTTTTGTTGATGGAATCAGTTATTATTATTTATGGTAATCGTTGTTAACGTCACGATTTCATGACTTGTAGTTACAATATCATGAAGCGACAAGTTTTATGATTTCATAACATTTTGGTCATGGATCCGGCAACGAATTTTTTCCCGTGTACAGTGCTAAATAGCTAGGCTCGAGCGTCAGTCTTCGCCGGGGGTGGTGCGTTACAAAAATAAAAGAAACTAATTATTACAAAGTATTACCACATTACAACATATAGAACCTTACAAATGCACAAATAAAGTCAACACAATTTGACGCAGCACAACACATAACATAAATGTGCCATGTTATCGGGCATCCCGTTTCGGGTTTTATCTCTAGAAACAAATCAAATCAAGAATTCTTCTGGAAATTCCGATAGAAATTCCTCCAAAGAGACCTTTAGGAGTTATCTAAGAATTTATTCAGAAATTAGTCAAATAATTCCTCGCGATATTTCTTTTATTACATAAACTTCCATAATTCTGGCAACTTTCTTCAGGAAACCTTTAGAAATTCTTGCACTGATTCCTTTATTCTTTTATTTTTCAATACTTCTATTTCACATTTTTTATCTCTATATTTCCACCTGGCAAATTGTCAGTAAATTTGTTAAGAAATTTTCCAGAGGTTCCTTCAGAAACTCTTACAAAAATTCCTGGCAAAACATCCTTAAAGAGTACTTAGAAACGACTAAATAGATTTTTCCACTAATTCCTTCATGGATTCTTATAGAAAATCCTTTAGAGATTACTTCGGGAATTCTTTCAAGGATTTTAGTTTTCGGAAAATATTCTACAGATTTCTTTGGAAGATTTGGCCAAAGCTACCTTCATAAAATCTTCTATAGATTCATTTGAAATTTCTCCAGGAATTCCGTTAGAAAATCCGTCATTGATTTCAACCAAAATTTCTCCAAACGCTTTTTTTTTGGAAAGCCTTTCATCGATGCCTTCAGAATGTCGTCCAGGGATTTATTTGTAATAGTTTCTGAGATTTTTTAAAGAAAATCTGCCGGAGATTCCTTAAAAATATTTTTCAGGAATACTTTCAAGCATTTATGAGCAATTTCCCCAGTGATTCATCAGACATTCTGCAAAAAATGATCCATGAATTTCATTGGTAGATCTTGCTGAAAGGTCTTCCGAATTCTTCTAGAGATTCTAATGAAAACTTAAATAGAGAATTCTTTAGGTTCGTCTGAAGATTACTTAAAAGTTTTTTTTTTTCTGAGAAATATTCTGAATAAATTTCAGAGAAAAACTTGGGTAAAGGTACCTGGTAAAGCAAATTATGGTGACACCAATTGAACTAATCTCAGAAAATAGGCAAAAAGAGATCGTTTAAGGATCCTTAAAACCTTTGAAACTCCATTAAGTATTTTTGGAACCAGAATTCAATTGCACCAAAAATACATAAAATAATATACTGTATGCATAAAGAAACTCAAATGTCATTTCTAGTTATTGTGCTGGTCTCAATGAGATTGATGAAATGCAGAATGTATTCGTTCTCACACTCCTATAAGAAAAATTAATTTTGGAAAATTTCTGGATGACTTCCTCATATCAAATATTCCCATATTACATGGTTTTAAAACCTAAAACAGCCGCCATCTTGGATTTGGAGCTGCCATATTGGATTTTAGACTGACATCTTGGGTATTCTTTTGGCAATTTTTGAACTCGGGACATCTTCCCCAAACCAAATATACCCATTATGGTTTTACGACCTCAAACTCAATTAAACAGCCACCATCTTGGATTCTAAGCCACCATCTTGCATATTCTGGTCGCCATTTTTGGACTCCGGACATCTTCCTCATATCAATTATACCCATATTGCATGGTTTTTCGGCCTAAACATCCATTAAACAGACGCCTTCCTGAATTTGGAGCCACCATCTTAGATATTCTGGTCGCCATTTTTGGACTCCGGACATCTACCCCAAACAAAATTTACCCATATTGCACAGCTTTAGAGCCTTAAACTCAATTAAACAGCCGCCATCTTGAATTTGAAGCTGCCATCTTGGATTTTAGACCGTCATCTTGGATACTCTGGTAGTCATTTTTGTAGTCCAGGCTTCTTCCTCATTCCAAATATATCCGTATTACATAGTTTTAGAGCCTAAAACTATAGTAAACAGCCGCCATATTGAATTCGGAACCGCCATCTTGAATATTAGGCTTCCACCTTGAATTTTGGGTCGACATCATGGAATTTCTGATCTCCAATGTTGATTTCCGCACAAAATTCCTCAACTATGCTAAAGGTTACAAAAATCGCCGCAGTTCAATGTGTCGCATGATGGGGCTTGGTTCAGTTTTAAATACGGCCAATTCTACCGGTGCTGATCCGGATCACTGAAACGGGCATAACTCCGGAACGCCACGACCGATCCGGACCATTTTGAATAGAAAACAATGCGCTAAAATTCCGGTTCGATTCGAGCTATAATCCGAAAAATCGGCCAATGGGATGTGCTTTTAAAGTGAGTGAACTTTTTTGCGCACAAACATACATACATACACACATACAGACATCATCTCAATTCGGCAAACTGGGTGGATTGGTATATGTGACTTGACCCTCAAAGCCTTCTGTCGAAATTTAGCTTTATGAGTGAACATATAGCCTTTCAGTACACTTTGGTGTACGAGAAAGGCAAAAATCTGAAAAACTTTTTGACTTTTTGATTAATATTTCGACACTTTTTGAGTTGTAAAAACTCCCCTACAAATGGCCATTGAATAAAACTGATCAGATGCGCATTACTCAGATCACTGTGAAGATTCACAGAGATTTGATCCACGGCTTAACATAGATTCAATAAAGAGTAGTTACTCAGATTTATTCATATGGTCTAATATCCAATGGTCGTGGGTCACCATTCTGGATACTTGCCACTATCGCCATGATACCACTCTTCGGCTCTGAGTGCAGGTAGCCAGAAGGCTGCATTAGCTTGTTATCCCTTTTATGTTGTATTTTTTTTTCTACTTTCAATTAGAAGAATATTGATTGGGTTTATCGCCAGATATGTGCTCAGGTACAGTGAAGCTCGTTGGAATGTATTCGTAGCAATACCAAGCAACACACAAGTCAAATGAGAGTTAAGGCAGCGCAGATTTTGGCTGTATAGTAGTAAATTTGGCGTTATTCTAGCGTTATGTTAGAATGACGTCAAATAAACTACTATACAACAGGTGGAGCGGACCTGGTGTGATGGTTAGAACACTTGATTATCACGCCGAGGACCTGGGATCGAATCCCACTCTCGACATGCTCACAAAATGTGGTTTCTTCCTTCGGAAGGGAAGTAAAACATGGGTCCCGAGATGAACTAGCCTAGGGTTAAAAATCTCGTTAATACAGACAAAAAAAACCACTATACAACTAAAACTTGCGCTGCCGTAACTCTTACATGACATGCGTGTTACTTGGGATCCCCCTCTCTACTTTAGATTTAGATCCCGGTCCTTCCGAGGGTAAACCTCACTCTCATTCGCTGTTGGAGCTTGGTTGAAGGGAGCTCGCCGCACAGCGGGTTCCAGAATGTTTCGGTAGGTTTCCAGGGGGCCTCCGAGGTGCTTCAGGAGGTATTAGGAGGGCTCCAGGGGATCCCAAGGAGTTTCAAAGGGATGCAGGGAGCCCAGGAGATTTCAGGAAGGCTCTATGGGGTCTCAGGGGCATTCCAGGGGGTCTCAGGGGGTTTTGAGAGGTCCCAGAAGCTTTTCAGGAACGTTCCACGTTCCACCCAGCGATTCCTCCGGGAATCCCCGAGACATTCAGCAATTCTCCCAAAGATCTAGAAATACTCCTCTGGGATTAAAGAATTCCCATAAAGAATTTTCCAATGTATTTCCCCATCAGTTCTCCAAAGGATTCCTCCGGGAACTACCCAATGAATTCCTCAGAGAATCACCCTAGAGAGTCCTTCGGGAATTCCCTCTGGAATACCTCCGGGAATTCTCCCAGATATTTTGGAATTCTCTTCAGGAGGTTTGAGATTCTCAACAGGAATCTAGGAATTCCTTTGTCCAGGAATTACCCCAGGGAATTCTTCGGTAATTACAACAGGAATACCTCTGGGAACTCCGATAAGATTTCCCCTTGGAATCCTTTCAGGGAAGAATCCTCAGAGAGGGATTTCTCCGGGAATTCCAGCAGGGAGGGAACTACCGGAGGCATTCCGGGGATTATTTCCGGAAGCATCACTAGGAGAATTCCCGAAGAAATCCTTGACAGAACTTCTGGAGGAATGTCAAGATAAATTCCTGGAGGAACTTCTCGAGGAATTCCCGCAAAGTTTTCTGGATGACTATCAGGAAGAATTCTTGGAGGATTTTCTATGAGAACTCCTGCAGGAATATTGGTAGAAATTGTTGTTGGAATAACTGGAAAGATTCCTCGAGAAATTACCGGGGGAATTCCTTGAGATATTTCTGTAGGAATTCCTGGTGGAATGTATAAGGGAATTCCTGGAGGAATCTCTGGAAAAAATCCTGCAGGAATACCTGGAAGAATTTCTGGCAGGGCTACTGAAGGAATATCCGTAGTAGTTTCTGGAGAAATCCAGGAATGGAAAGCGCTGAAAAAAATATCGAGAAAATTTTGGAGGAATTTCTGTAGGAACTTCAGGAGGCATTTCCGAAAAAAAAATCCAAGATGCATTTATGGAAGATTTTCTGAAAGATTTTCTGGAGAAATTTCTGAAAAAAAAGCTCCTGGAGTAATCTCTGAAGGAATTCATAAAAGAATTTCTAGACCAATTTGAGAAGAATTTCAAGAAAAATTTCAGAAGAAATTTCTTCAAGAATTTCTCGATAAATTCATAGTGGAGTTTTGTGGAGAAATTTCTGAAGGAGTTTCAGGAAGAATTCCTGGAGAAAATCCTGAAGAGGTTTCGGAAGAAATTCCTGAAATTGTTTCTGAAGGACATCCTGGAGTAATTTGTGGAGGCCATCCTGAAAGAATTTTTGTAGAAATTTCTTGAAAATTTTCTAAAGTCGTTCTGGGAATAATTTCTAGAGTATTCTTGGAGAATTTGAAGCACATCGATCAAGTTTTGGAGTTTCCTCTTGGAACTCCAGGAAGATCTGCTGGAGGAAGTTCTGTAGGAATTTCTAGAAGAATTTCTGAAGAAATATTTTTAATAATTTCTGGAGGAGTTACTAAGGAATCACTGCTGGACTTCCTAGAGTAGTTTCTGGAGGATTTTTTATATGAACCCCTTGAGGAGTTGCTGCAGGCATCCCTAAGAAAGATTCCGGATGAATTTCTGGAGAAACTCCTAGAGGAATTTCCGTAGGAGTTCTTGGAGAAATTCATGGGAGAATTCCGAGAATGATCTCTTCAGGAATTTCTAAAGAAAGTAAGAATTCCTAGAGAATTTTGTGAAAGAGTTTCTGGAAGATTTGCTGAAGAATTCCTGGAAAAAAATCTAGAAAAACTTCTGAAGTAATCTCTAGAGGAATTTCCAAAAGTATTCCTCGAGGAATATCTTAAGGAATTCCTTTGAGAATTTCTGGAGAATTTTCTAGAGCAACTTCTGGAGGAATTTCTGGAAAAATTCCTGGGGGAATTTGTGGACACATTTTTGGAAGAATTCCTGGAGGAATCTCTACGGAAACTTCTTGAAGAAATTGCTAGAAGAATTTTGTTTAAGGAACTGCTAGAGGAATTTCGGGAAGAATTTCTGTAAGAATTTTTGGCAGTATTTCTGGATTATCTGGAAAAAATTGTGGAAGAATTCCTGGAGAAATTTTTGAATGGAATTGCTGGAGGAATCTCTGGGAGACTTTCTGTAAAAATGTCAGGAGGAATTCTCGGAACAATCCTGGAACTCCTGGGGAAATTTCTCGAAGAATATTTGGAGGAATTTCTGCAGGAACTCCTGGAGGAAGTTCTGGGGGAATTCAAGGAGAAATTCTTCGAGGGATTTCTGGAGGAATTCTTTGAGTAATTGATGCACTTATGAGAGATTTTGGCAGCATTTCTAGAGCAAATCCTGTAAGAATTTGTAGAAAAATACCTAGGGGAATATTGGAAGGAATTACTGGAATGTTTTATGGAGGAATTCTTGGAGGAACTTTAGGTGAAAGGGATAATGCTTCGAAATAGGAATGATTTGAAGAATTTCTCAAGTATTAAAGGACATCAGATATACGGAAACTTGTGAAGACATTTTGATGGAACGCATTACGATTTTCCTGAAGGAATCCCCTAAGTTTCACCATAAAGTTCGGCAGTAATCAAACTTTTGCATAACAATCCAAAGAATAAAGAAGTATCTGGTTTAGAAATTTTCAGAATATTATTCCATTAATGCTTTCATAAATTGTTAAAGCCTTATCCCACCAACAAAACAGACAACGATTCCAAACGAGGAAGTTCTCATTTGACACGTGTCGACTATATTGCCACTCCCTCAATGGCACTCCTTCAGGATTATATCGAGCCTACGACGTACAACGACAGCGGCGTCCCTGCGGCCGGCGGTTTGAAAAGGCAACCCGGAAACACTCCAAATGGCAATGGTTAAAAGTTTCGCTGCTAATTCGACTCGCGGTCCCGCATCACGCCTCCTCAAGAGATGAAAAGGATACCTGAGTAGCATGATGATGATGATGACGATGAGGATGATGGTGGCTCCAAGAGGCTTCGGGAACGGGATGGGATCAAAAGCACTCGTCTTAATGGTTTAGAGGTAATTTTGCAGGTGGCTCTCTGTATGTGTGTATCTGTGCCGGACTGAGCTTTCGGTCTGGCATGTATCAAAAGTCCTCGGGTCGTCTTTTTGAATGGGAGCACGTTAAAGGAAAAGCAGCAGAAATAACGATTCCGGGTCCGTTGAATAACATTTTAAGGAGACCAAATTATGGCGCGCTGTTCCGTTTTTGGCTCCAACTCCGACTGTGAATAGACACACTCAATGGATGTTGACGCCGCTGATGACATCACGTAGTTACAAATTGGGACCGCTCTCAAAACTCCACTTTGGAAGTTGGTCATGGGCGGTGCGAGAAATTTGGAAAAGCCTGGGTTGCCACCCTTCAACAGTAACTTCTCTAAAACTGCCTGTGCAAATGAATTTGCCCTAGCGCTCTTCCCACAACCACCCAATGAAGCGTGACTCATTTTCGGATTCCGGGTCGGTAATGACCGATCCGTGACGCGGGTTTGCCTCCATTAGTCGTAATCGCTGAAGGAATTTTACCATCATCAAATGAACACAGCTAGCTCCCGGAAAACAAAATTCCCACCAAGTGTGAAACATTAAACCGCTTCCCTGTGTGAAGCTATTATTTCAAAGTCTTCATCCGCAGTACCTAACTCAGGAAGGGGAGGGGGCAACTTTTCCAAGGAAGGAAAATTCTCGGGACGTGTCGGTTCGGGAAAAACAACAACGACAAGAAAAGAACTTTTGAAGTGTGATGTTATCTTCCAAAATGACACCATCGGCCGGAAAGTTTGCCAATTTTATGATGACGCTCGTTCATGGAGAAAGGGTTTTGATAAGATTATGTTGGACTGATCAACTCACTGATTACGGTGATGGTGCCTTACTTAAATGTTTGAAGTGTATTAGTCGTCGAATTGCTTACATATTCACCGTGTTCTGCTGTGCCTTGAATAAATTTCTTCACAGATGTCAGAAGCTGTTCGAGCCCGTAAGAAGTTGATCATCAATAATAACTTTTTTTCTCGATCAGCCTAGATAGCTGTGTAGTGTTGATAGCGATTGTCTCAACTGGCTAACAATAACACTACGGACCGCCTGTTCCGGTGGTAAGAGTCCACCAACAGGTGACCCCCAATTCAAGGTGTGATGTGGCTTCATGCTTACCGTGCCTAGGAATGAATGGCTAGAAGGGTCTAATAAAAACCTAACCACTAACGGAGCCTGTGGAGTACCAGGGCGCCCTCCACAGTATGTTGCCCTTACTGCGCTAACCGGAGCAATGGTGCAGTGGACCTTGTGTTTCTCCGAGACAATCGGCTGCCCTTCTTTAGTCTCACTTGAGGCTAAATAAGGGCGGGATTATGGAGATGTTGGTAATAACTTTAAATTTTCGCTTATATGGTTTCACGTAATGCGACTTACACAGTGTATTCTGTATATCCTCGCCTTTGGCGTTTTCCTATCGATACCGATCTAGTTTTGTTGCTGCTGTTCTTTGTTGTGCTGTTGTTGCGAAGAGTTTAATCTTGCCTAGTTTGGGTAGTGGCTACGGTTAGGATAGCTCAGATCAATCTTCAGCATAAAAGAACAACAACAATAAATCTTTGCAGACTTATGCAAAATGCTACAGCCCAAGTGGGCTTTGTCCAAGAACCTTACTTTTGTAAGGGGAATTTCTGTCTAGGAAACCTTGTGAACCCGGTGTTTGCTACTTTCGGTAAACATGAAATGCAAACTCGCGTGTCATGCCTCGAGCCTCTGCGCTTGTCAACAACGCAACTAAACCACTAAACGAACTAACCACCAGAGGTGTATGTGCTATCACAATTGATGTATCTGTTGGAGACCTCAATAGGAAATACGTCTATTGTTCGGTTTATTTACCGCATGATGAATCATCCCCTACGGATGCTTTCAAACAAATCATCACATACTGTACTTCAAAAGGCCTTCCGTTAATTGTTGGCAGTGATTCTAATGCTCATCATATCATCTGGGGTAGCTCAGACATTAACTTGAGAGGCTCCAGTTTAATGGAGTACTTAAGTAGTACAGATCTTGCATTACTTAACATAGGCAACCGCCCTACCTTCATGATATCTGCTAGAGAGGAAGTGTTAGATATAACGCTTTGCTCTAGCAGAATTAGTCACGAGCTGACCAATTGGCATGTGTCAGATGAAGAATCTTTATCTGACCATCGCTATATCTTTTTTGAACATTTAAATGTTACTTCGTAAACATTGCGTTTCAGGAATCCTCGGTCAACAAACTGGGATCTTTATACTGATTTGGTTGCAGTCAAATTTCATGGATATTCACCATCCATTGACACTCCAAGTGATTTAGATGATGCCGTTTATACTACAACGACCTTCATCATGGAAGCTTTTGAAGAAGCATGCCCTCTACGGTCTGTGAAGATCACAAGAGGAACCCCTTGGTGGAACTCTGATCTGGCGAAACTCAGGAAACAATGTAGAAAGAGTTGGAACAGACGACGTTCGGCTGGTTCGGAGGCTTTCAGGTTGGTTCGCAAGGCCTACAGGAAAGCTCTCCGGTCTGCTGAACGATCCGGCTGGAAAAACCTTTGTACAAATAAATAAAAAGAAAATCGGGTTAAGTATGGTTCCTTTGAATTCCACTAAGAATTTGCATCCTTTGACAGATACGTATTTCGACCTCAACTGTAAGGTCGTCTTCAGTGTCTTGTACTTGACTCGACTTCGTACAAATATTTCCAGCTTGAGTCAAGTCAGTCGGTTAAACAAAATCCTTGCGAAATCTAAGGATTTCCGGGTGAACAAACTTCGTTTGCCAAATGGCGATCTGACTTCCTCTGATGAAGAAGTTCTGGAATGCTTATTCAGCACACACTTCCCTGGATGTGTGGATATTACATCTTCGGATGATCCTGATGTCTTTTCTTGTAGTTATGATTCTTTACCCAGCAAACACACGATCGTATATGATGTTGCATAGGATGTAAAAGTGGAGGCGATATACGTTCACTTTACACGCAGATAAATGGAAGCATGTACCCATATGGCCTCCACTTTAGCATTCTATGTAACATCATATAGGACTTTGTGTTAGCTGGGTAGCTTCGGCTCGGAGTATTGTAACTATAGAATCGATTGAGTGGGCTCTTAATAGCTTTGCTCCTTTCAAATCTCCTGGGGCAGATGGGATTTATCCTATTTTGCTTCAGAAGGGATTTGATTATTTCAAACATGTTTTGAAATAACTACTTGTTTGCAGTTTTGCTACAGGGTATATTCCCAAATCCTGGCGGGATATTACTGTACAGTTAATTCCAAAAGTGGGTCGTGCGTCATATGAAGAAGCAAAGAGTTTCAGACCTATCAGTTTGACCTCTTTTCTTCTGAAATGCTTAGAACGCATTGTGGATCATCACATCCGTGATGTTCATCTGGCCAACGTGCCTCTTCAGGTGAACCAAGATGCCTACCAATCTGGTAAGTCCACTGTGACTCTTTTACACAAGGTTGTTTACGATATCGAGAAAGCATTCGCTCAAAAGCAATCTTGTTTGGGTGTTTTCTTAGATATCGAGGGTGCCTTTGACAACGTGCCTTTCGATGCCATATTGGAAGCCGCACGGAGTCATGGTATATCTCCAATGATTTCCAATTGGATTCACCAAATGCTCAAAAACCGATATCTCTTCTCGACATTGCGTCTAGCAGGGATTAGGAAATTGAGTGTTTGTGGATGCCCCCAAGGGGGAGTCTTATCACCGCTTTTGTGGAATCTCGTAGCAGATACGCTATTGAGGCAACTAAATAATAGCGGTTTTCCTACTTATGGTTTTGCCGACGACTACATAACATTGTTAGTTGGTATGTGCATCAGCACCCTTTTCGACCTGATGCAAAACGCCCTGCAGGTAGTTGAGGGTTGGTGTCGCCAATATGGCCTTTCGGTTAATCCGAGTAAAACATCTATTGTTCTTTTCACGGAAAGGCGAAACCGTAATGGCGTTCGACCTTTGCGTCTCTTTGATTCTGAAATCGATGTGACTGAACAGGTAAAGTACGTTGGAGTCATTCTTGATTCCAAGCTTTCCTGGACACCTCACATTGAGTTCAGAATCAAGAAAGCTTGTATGGCCTTCGGGCAATGCCGGCGTACTTTTGGTACAACTTGGGGTCTAAAACCCAAGTATATCAAATGGATTTACACAACTGTGGTTCGGCCAATATTGGCTTATGGATGTCTTGTGTGGTGGCAAAAGGGTGAAGTGAGAACGATCCTATCAAAGTTGGTGCAGATGGCCTGCAAAAGATGTGCCTAATGGCGATGTCTGGAGCGTTCTCTTCAACTCCCACGACAGTTCTCTGTTGCTACACTACACACACATTCATCTCAAACAAGAAGCACTTTCTTGCACTTACCGTCTACGGGTACTCGGTCTACTAGAGGAAACTCCTGTGAATCGCACATCAACACACACCTCGTTGTTTCCACTTTTGGTGAATTGGGACAAAATTATCCTTGCTTCAAGTTATCTTACAATTGCTTATAATTTCCCATATAGGGCATTTTCCACGAAATTCCCTTCCCGGGTAGAGTGGACATCTGGATATCTGGAAAGAAGTATTTCAGACGGCATCGTATGTTACACTGCACAATGGTCCGAATTCACGTTTTAGCAGGAAAAAATCCGTATCTCTGTTATCGTTAATTTTAGGCGTTTGGAGTCTTCAGAGAAGTTGTTTGCATTTGTTTTGATTATGGTGGTCCTCGTCTTAACTCAAACCTGGAATAGAACTTTTTAATTTTGAGTCATACGCAATCGCATTCTTTAACAAATTTAAAGGCAATGCTGTTTCGAGCAACTTTTTCAAATACATCTTTTACCTAGCTCTTAATTTGATCAAAGTAATGGCGCATATTTGTTCTGAGCATTGCATGTTGCTAGGTGTTGTCATTCAAATGCTATGGGCAATTTTGACATAAAAACAACGATGTCTCAAAATGCTTATAACTCATGGAGTTCTTTAAGTGGCATTTGGAAGGTCACATATAAAGCCAAACATGGAGCAAAAATTATTTTTTAAATTCGAAAAAATCGACTCCAAAAATCCCCTAAAAAATCGGAAAACTACGTACCACTCAAACAATTTTAAAGATAGAGTCAAACTGTCTTAGTAAAAAATGTAGGTTTTTACCATGCCTACAAGTTTTCCATACACGAGTTTTTTTTTTTTGCAAAACGTGAAACAAAAGCTTGAAATTGATAATTTGATTCTTAGGAAAACATGCTATGTTTTTCTAGGAAACAAGAACGATTATATTCTTTAGTAACAATTTATCAATATCAAGCTTTTGTTTCACGTTTTACAAACAAGTCATGTATGGAAAACTTGTAGGTATGGTAAAAACCTACATTTTTTACGAAGACAGTTTGACTCTATCTTTAAAATTGTATGAATTAGGGTGACATTGGGTATTATCGGCAGGTTTGTTCTCTTCGTCATGGGGGGTTTTTGACAGCCAAACTGCCTGAAACTTGGCCATATAATTCAGCTTAGTTGGGAAGGATCTGAAGCCAACTCCGAGTGAAATTGGTTTCAAAAAAAAACCCCCAAGACGAAGAGAACAAAACGGCCGAGAATAGATAATTTCCCCTATATGTAATTTTTCGATTTTTTAATGGGATTTTTGGAGTCGATTTATTCCAATTTATTTAAGAAAATCTTGCATATTTGCTTCAGAAATTACTCCATGAGTTTTTTTCCAAAACTACTTTAGTGATTACTTTAGGAATTGTTTGAGAGATTTCTCCACAAATTTCTCTGAGGATTTATTTACAAAACCATCCATGGATATGAAGGAATTCCTCCAACAATTCCAACGGAAAGTTTTCTGGAGAATTAAAAAAAAATCTGCCAGGAATGCTTCTCCAGAAATTCTTTCAGGGATACCTTTAGATAAGTCATAAGATGTATACGTTTTAAATGAATTGCTATAATATTGATTTGAGAACTCTCTTATAAAACCTTTTTTGATTTTTTCTAAAACTTCTCCATTGAATTCCTTTCAGAACGTCTTCCACTGATTCCTTGTGTAAATTATTTTGGAATTGCTTCAGAAAATGTCCTCTAGAGGATCCAACAAAAATTTCTCCTATTTTTCTTCTAGAAATATTTCTATAGATTTCAGAAATCTGCGACTTCTTACAAATCATCCACAGATTATGTTTCATTTCAGTGATTCCTTCAGAAAATCAAAAGTTTGGAATTCCCCTTGGAAATTTCGCTAAGGATCTTCCACAAACTCTTCTATATAGCCTCGAGGCCGTGAGGTTAGAGTCACCAAGCTCCTAATCCTATGCTATGGGGTAAGGGTTCGTTTCCCGCTCCAGACGATGAAACTTTTCATGAAAAATGTTTCCTCTTCGTGTCCACTGACTGGTGCATGCTCTGTGTGTCCGTTGTCAAGTGTTAAGTTTCGATCAGTCTATACAGCCTCTGCCTGAAGACGGTGTTTTTGTCATTTTTTTAAAGAAACTCGTCCGAAGTTTCCTTCAGAAATTATTTCAGGAATTTCTTTAGATTTTTTCCAGAATTTCCGGTGTTGAGGATTCAACAAAAAAATCTCCAATAATTCCTCTTGAAAACCTTCTGTGGTTTTCCTCAGATTCTTTCCAAAGATTTTTTCAGAAACCCAAATGAGAATTCTTTCAAGAGATTTTTTTTTTCTTCAATGATTCCATCAGGAAATCAAAAATTTGGGATTCCTCCGGAAATTTGGCTTAGGATCTTCCACAGAACTCCTCAGAAACTCTTTCAAAGTTTCCTTCAAAAATTCTTCCGGGGATTTCTTTAGAAATTTCTCAGGAGATTCCTGCAGAATTTTTAAGTAGATTTTAAGACATCTTTAATGCATTTTTTCCAAAATAGCTTCCTAAAACATTCTGGAAAAACTTGTAATTAGAAGGCACGAAATGTTGCTAATTGACAAATTGAGAAAAGAAATCGCTTTCTGTTGGGATTCGAACCCATGACTCCGCATTCGCTAGACCGGCGCTTTAACAAACTAAGCCACAGAACAAGTAATGATTCTGCGAAAAAGAAAGTCAAACTGATTTCAAAGCCAAACCGTGAACACTCCTATTTCACAAACTCATCTCTCTTTCGGCTTAGATGCCAATACCCAACACACTCCCGTTTGTGCCCACTAACTACAAGTGCGAGCGAATTATTTTTATGAAGCTGAGACTTACTCTCGCACTCTGCATACCTTAGCCACCAGGCAGTTTGTTTTGCTGGTGTTTAAAATCTCTCATAACTCTAACGGACCCGGATAATTGGAAATTTTATGTACAGATTTCTCAAAAAAAATATCCATGAAAAATTCGTTTAGTTGTTGCTTCAGAAAATCTTCCAGGGAATCCTTAAGAAATTTATACACTTATACTGCAAAGAAGTCCACCAGAGATTTGGCCAAAAATTGCTATAGAGATTGTATTGAAAATCCCACAGGAATCCGTCCAGCCGTTTCTTCAGGGATTCATCCGAAAAATCCTGCACAAATTCCTCCAGAGATTCCTACAAGTGTTCTAACATAGATTCCTTGAGTAATTCTTTCAGATATTCCTATTGATTTCTATGGGACTAAAGAAATTCCGTCTACAGATCACTATAGAAATACTTGAAATCTTCCATGAATTTTGTTAGAGGATTTCTCCATTATTATTATTATTATTTTTTTGATAACTAGCACAATAATTCTAAGCATTCCTCCAAAGTCAAGGGATTTCTCCAGATATTTCATCTTAAAGCTCTTCAGAAATTTCTCCTCAGATTTCTTTAAGATAGTTCTGTTCATTCAAGAGTACTCCCGGAGATTTTTATAGGGATCTACTAAACATTTCAACCAAAAATCCTGCTTGGATTAGTTCAAAAATTCCTTCAGGAAACTAGTCTGGATCACTAAAACGGTCATTACTCCGGAACGCCTTGACCAATCCTCTCCATTTTTAATAGCAAACTATGCGATAAAACTTTCTACCGATTCGAGCTTTAATCCATAAAATCGGCCAACGGGAAGTGCCTTAAAACTGAGTGAACTTTTTTTTTCGAACAGACATACATACAAATACACATACATACACACACAAACATAATCTCTGTTCGTCGAACTCCACTCTCCGAGCTTTCTATCGTAGATTTATTTTTTGGGAGATCATATAGTCGTCTTTCATTACACTTTGGTGCACGAGAAAGGCAGAAACGTTTCTGAATGAACCAGACATTTTTTAAATCGGTCGTAAATTGACGGAGGTATGATCTTTTCAATTTCGTGGGTACCCGGGTACCCTGCCGATATTCTAGGGGAGTATTTTTTTGCTGTTCACCACACAACAGTTACTGAATTCCAGAGGGAACTTCCGCTTGAAATCCTATGAAAATTTAATAGGAAATCCTGAAAAGAATGCCGAATGAATTTCAAAATTCGAATTCTTAAGAAAATCACAAAAAGTATTTGTAAAAAAATCTTAGGGAAATACTGGCAAAATCTGACGAGATTGGCGGGGTGATCCAATAGAGAAAAAAAATCCCAATAGAAAAATATAATCCAGAAATTCTAACAGAACTGCTCAAGATTTATCTATGGATACTGTAGGGTGTGAATAAAGATTAGTGTCATTCCCCTTGGTGTCCCTTCCCTAGCAAACGTCGGAGACAGTCAGCAAATGAAGCTTTGGCGGAGCAAGTCGCCTGCCTTGCGAGGTCTCGTATCATGCCAAGTGATTCTACTGTAGTTTGCTAAGATAAAGCCTGTATCCGCAATAATCGGGACACAGAAGTACGGCTGTAGCTCTGTAGTGAATCGGTAAAATTGGTCAAATAATTGACTGAGAACTCTTTGGTGTATGTTTATCATTTGTGCCAAATTTCATTAAAATCGATGCATTACTTTTAACTGTGGATGAAAAACAAACAGACGTGCTTTTAAGCATTTTGTACAATCATGACCAATTTTTATTCGCATGGTAGATGGTTCTTTTACGCTACAGTTCATAGTTCTGTGACGATAATTATGAAATTTCATTAGCAGTTATGATACTTATAGAAACACTTTCTTGCAAAATTTCATCAACTTTTATCAATTGGTTTGAAAGCTACTGGTGTTGATAGAGGTGAGTGTTAGTGAAAATTTTTCGGGTTTTTCATATGCGATGTTTGCCTATTCATAACTTTTGAATGTCTCTGCCAATTTTCATAAAATTTTCGCAGAAGTTAGTTGATTATGTGTTTATTATGCCTGCAAAATTTGATGATTATTGGTATAGCACTTTCAATAGTACAATCGAAACAATAAAGGGTGCTGACTAATTGCTGTCTGAGGGGCTAAAATCACGTTCAGTCCCAATACATGTTTTGACTATAAAATTGTTGATAGTGCATCGATTTTTTTGAAATTTTGCCTATGCAACAAATGTAGATTGAGAGGTTTGTGTTCAAAATTTCAGCCATTTCCTTTGCCAAATTCAAAAGTTGCAGCGCTGGCCAGCAAAACTAGGGGCTGTACAAAATTCAATGGCACACATTCTACTCTTTCATTGCTACAACAAAAAGTACTGCACCGATTCACATGAAATTTTGTCGGTGAAATGGGCACATCTTAAGATGTTATTAGGCCAAATTTGAGCAATTTTAATGTATCTATTACATATTTACAGCTGTATTTCTGTGTCCCGATTATTGCGGATACAGGCTTTAACTGAGAACGCTTGATCCCCATAAAATAAACACCGACAGTACCAAGATTCAACAATCAGATTTCTTAGACATTTCTGGAGACATTTCAAGAGATATTTTCATGGGGTTTTTCCTATAGCAATGTTCGAAGAAATGTCTATGCTTATCAACGTAAATTTTTGTAACTAATTAAGTGGTGCAATTTCACGCTGATGGGAGAGTCAATGTCAATTGGTTTGAAGAAAAGTTGACTGGTGGTGCGACCATCCACTTACAAAACGAATTTGAGATCCTCGCGACCGCGAGGCCTCGTTTGAGAATCTGTATTAATGAGATAGCTTGAGTGACTTTAGATTGTATGGAGGAAACCGTCAGTACCGAACCTTGTTGATGACGAAAAATTGTAGTAGTTAACCTATCGTCAGCAATGTTCAGAGAAACGCATCAAACGCAGAATTCGACGTATTCAATCCGCTTTGAACCTTGAAACTAAAGCTACCAATCATTTCTGAAAATAACTTATTCGCACGTGAATAAAAGAAATTCAATCAACCGACCTTCGTCATTTCACGACCTTGCCTGAGAAAACTCTGAGGTAATGCATACCTTTTTGTAATAGGTGCATCGTTTTCCGTGTGGTACATAACTTCAGATACTGTGCAACAGTAGCCGGTAGAAGAAACTGCAATCAACTTGTCCGAACAAAGCGCTGCTGTGTGCTCCTTTGCCAATCTCGGATGTGTTTGCATGGGCATTTTTACCGACCGACCCACACCGCACCGGGGAGCCGTAAGTCGTAAAATAAAACACAGCAGAAGATTGCCAGAGCAAAAGAAATATCAAATGATGGAAACGGTACACGCCACCGTCGAAGGAATATGATCTCCTTGGGGTAGGTGGGGTGGGAAATGAGTCCCGAGTGGAATCAAATGTTCCAATATGGTCGTTTTGTGCGATTTGGATATTCTACGAACTTACCTATTAATTACATAGAGCTTCCTCGTTATGTGAAATATTATTTGTCAAGAATTTACCGCAGAATTCTCAGAAAGCTTCCTTGAGATAAAGTTTCCAAACAGTGTTCATCTCCTGCTCGGAAAGGACCTCGCTCCACCACGCCGGCACGCAAGTTGTTTCTCCGGAATGGTTGGCTCGTGCGATATAACACGTTCCTCAACTTTATTTTGCTGGTGCTGCGTTGGTACGCGCGGTCGCGGTCCTCGTTCCTCCGCCAAACACAATACACCGGGTTGTAATAGTTATCGTTGCAGTTGGCTGAGCACAGATTTTTCCACCCGAGAGAAAGATTGAGTGCTGCCATTATATGAAAGCGAAGCTGTGCTATCATCAAAGACTTTCATCTGATCCTTGGAGGGGTGGGCGCTAGTTGGGTCACCTCACCCACGAATAGGGTAACAAGCCAACACTAGAATGCACGAAACTGTTGGGAAACTTCGCCCATCTGTCTTCTGTCTTCTGTCTTCTGTCTTCTGTCTTCTGTCTTCTGTCTTCTGTCTTCTGTCTTCTGTCTTCTGTCTTCTGTCTTCTGTCTTCTGTCTTCTGTCTTCTGTTATAATTTTATAACTATTTTCCACAAATTTCGCGAACTCATATTCATATAAATCACCATCCTTTCCCTTACAGACCCTCTCTATAGATGAAAGCCACGAAACGATCACATTCCCGTGAAGCACACCAACAAAGAAAAAACACCCCAAGATTGTGTATGCCAAAGCAGCTCAAGCCGAAACTTCTCAACTTTGACAAGTGAGCTTCTTCGACGTCGTCGTTTTTGACGTCGCCATCGCCGTCCCGGTCGTTGGTTGTCGAAAAGCAGCTTGATTTTTCCTCGGAGGGAATTATTTACGATGTCATAATGCGTGAAAATTACTTTCCCACAGTTACGCGTTTCCATGGGACCTGCAGTAGTAGCGACAGCAGGGCGCAAACACACACATATGACTACATTATATGTGGTGCATGCTTGGTGCTTTCTACCTGGCGTCTCCCAAACTGGTCCCATTTTGTTCCTGGCCTCGGGAATAGGTGCCGGATAAAGTTTGGTCCTCCCTGCCGTAGCCGTGCGATGTGTGTTGTAATAGTAAAACCAAAAGAGGAGCTTTTTGCTTACCGTAACAAAGTATGGAACGGAACGTGTACCAAGGTACCTATGCTTTCCCCCTGCATATGGGAAGGAAGTGGTTTCTGCGAAATTTGTTAATTCAGTTGAGATTAACTTCGGATGGTTGATTAAATATTCATTCCGTTTGAAATAGTGCACCGGAATGGTGTATGGTCTGTGCTTCTTGGACGTCGGCTTGGTGCCCACGATATGTGCGTCATATTTCTGGGGATTCCTTAGAAAATATTCGAATTTCTTTGACAATTGTCTAAGACTTCATTTTAAAATTTCTCTTGTGAGTTCCTTGGCAGTTTTATTACTTCGCCGAGCTGTATCTAGGTCATAGGTTGCCCATAAGTTTTTAGGAGATTTTCTAGGATTTCCTTTGTCAAGTTTTCAGGAATTTTACAAGCAATTCACCACAATACCCCAGGAGTTCTCTTACAAATTAAAAAAAATCATTTAGCAATTTTTCTAGAATTAACTTGTCAACTTTTCATAAATTCCTCAGTATTTTTTCTTGAAATTTTTTCAGCTAACCCACCACATTTCACTTGACAATTTCCAACAGGGATTTTCTAAGAAATTTGCTAAGAATGGTTAATTAAATGCTCCAGGAAATTCTTTGGAAATTCCACAGGATTTTTTTTAATTTTCCAGGATTTTTGCTGGACATTTTCTTAAAAATTCCTTAGGCGTTTTCTCAGGAATTCAACCTACCATTTTTCTAAGACAAATGTTTTTGCTCTCTTAGAAGTTCTCTCTATCACATTCTAGACATTACCTCAGCAACCCCTTAATATTTTGATTATCAATTTCTCATAATTTAAATAAATTGAATTCTCTGGCTATTCCCTCGTCATTTATTATGAATTTTTATTGTCATTTCTCAGCATTCCCGTGCCATCTGCTCAGGAACTCATTTTGCAATTCCCCTTGGAAATAACATTCAAATAACTTTGGGTTTTCCGAAAGAGCTCTCCAGAAGAGTTCCAATCACCAGGTATATTGAAATTTCAAAAAAATCTACATATTTTAAAAAAAATGACATATTCTTGAAGAATTTTCTTAGCAGTTTCCCAAGACTTCCTTGGGTAACTTTTCAATAATTCCATTGGAATTTGTTACCATTACCCAATGAATTTCCATCACCTTTGCCTAGGAATTTTCTAGGCAGAGCTCCTTAGAAAGTCCTTTGGGAGTTTTTCTAGAATCCACTCAAGGGAAATGTGACATCTTCCCAGGAACTCAGTTTTTAATTTCCCAGTGGCACATTTCCAGGAATTGTTTTGGCTATTCCTGAGGACGCTTCTTAGCTGTTTCTCACTATTTTTTTCTTATTAATCCTCCTGGATTCCCTCTGCAAATCACGAGAAATATTTCCGACACTTTAATAGGCACTTTGTTGGTATTTCCCTAGGATTTCCAAGAAATCACCTTGGCAACTTCTTAGGAATTTCCGTGGCATTTTTTTTTCAATGATTTCTATCGAAATTTCATTTTAAGGAATTTCTGTAAAAATACCTAAAAAATCCTTCGGAAACTCATCCACGTCTCAATTTTTGTACAAGGAATTCAAAAGAAATTTAAGTTTCCTCAAAGCATTCTTAAAAAAATTCCTCAAAGCATTCTTAAAAAAAAGAATCCTCAAAGCATTCTTAAAAAGTTGCCTGAGTTATTCACTTAAGAATTCCTCCAACGATGTTTTAGGAATACACTCATGAATTATCTTTAAAAATCTCCGAAAGTATTTTTTTTTTTGTGTATTTTTTTTTGATGATTCCTTAAGGAATTCTTTCATGGAATACTTCTGAAATTGGTTATATATTTTTCCAGCAATTAAACTGCTTCTGGTATTTTTTTTTCCAAGAATTCCTCTGAAAGTTTCTGAGTTGTATTCCTTCAGAAATATCTCAAAAAACTCCTTGCGGTATAACTCAATGTATTTTTCTGGAAACCCCCCAAAAATTACTGAATATCCTCATGAGTTCTTCTTAAAATGCTTTCAATCCATGATTTCCTAAGTAATTGCTCAAAGTATTGCTTCATAAATTCCTTCAACAGGTTTGGAGCAGTTTTTTTTAATTTTCCTTCGAAAACATTTTTATGGCATTTTTTAAGAATTTCTCCAGGAATTTCTGCAGGAATTCCACCAGGTAATCATCTGGTGAATTCTTCAAGGATGTCTTAAGAAACATCTGCACGATTTCAATCGGTAACTAAATCAAAGAATCATTTTAGAATTCCATCGTTTAATTAAAGATTATATATCAAAATCAACAGCAGTAGTGACCAGCAGATATCCTCAAGGCCACACCTTAGCTGGCTGGAGGGATGGTAGATCTGTCACTGTGTTTTGACAGGCCTTGGCATTTTTTTTTTTTTTTTTTTGATAATTTGCTAGTGGATTCTGGTAGAGAATAATACATTATAGGGGCTGTCAAAGGAGTTCCCTGAACAATTGACGAAGAGTACACGGAAAATTACCAAAGAAATTGTCAGGAAATTTCTTCAAATTTTACAAGTGAATTCCTGGAGGAAGAAAAACTGAATTCCCAATTAATTGGCATGACAACTTCAGAGGAGTTGGAAAAATAATTATGATAACAAAAATATTTTTTAAAAGAATTTCTAGGGAATTTGTCTGAATATCTCTGATGCTATGCGAAAAGTGCTTGACGTTCTGCAATTAACCAAGAGAAGTGCATTAACATAGAGGATTCCTAGAGAATTACTACCAAATGAATTTCCAAGGAGCTTTCAAAGGCATTTTTTGAAAATAGTTCCTATTCCTCTCTGGAGCCACCATGTTGAACAAAATTATTGCAAAATATTGTAAGATTTGTAACTAAATAGTATCAAAATGGTTCCAATGGATATATTTTTCTATCATTGGTCATTGATTTAATTGTATTCATGCAATTCAGTATCATAATTTACATTTTATATAACTCATTTTGATATCAGAATGGCCAATTTTTCCGAACGGGGTTATAAAGCAACTGAAATAAGTTGCATAAGGAAAAATAGTTGCAAAGTGTTCATAATGCAACTCGGCAAGCCTCGTTGGATAAATGTACGACTCGTGCTGAAAAAATCAACTTATTGCAACTCGTTACATAAATAACTATTTCTGTGTCTATGTGCGATAAACAGTTTTTGCTTCCAGCTAGATGAATCAGAGGAGCACAATGTTTTATCGTGCGGTTTCTGCAGAGCAGAGTCTGCTAATGCTACCTTCACGACTTTCACCAATCCTACAAGACGGCTTTGATCGATTGGTCTCTACCACTTATCCTTATACCGAATAGGGAAAACTTGTACATAGCTTCTACCAATAACGGCTTCCTTCCCACCAGCTCGTCTGTGAGCATTTAGTCTTTAGGTTATATACTTTTTGTCATGGTGCATTTTTATTGTCTAAATTCAACCTATCTGTAACTTTTGTATAAATACTCATCATCGAACTTTTTCAATAGTTTAATTAAAAAAAATCAAAAGGTTTGTAGTTCGCCACAGAAAAATGAAAACAATCGGTTGAGGAATAACTGAGATATAGTAAACTAACGTTGATTACTACGTATGCAAAAACGGCTGTGGTGTGTTTTTATTATACATCACCTGTAACATCGTCTTCAGTGTCTCGTACTTGACACGCCCTGGTTCATCGATTGTTCGCCTTGGTTCATGAATTACCTGGCGATTTTCGGAGAATTGCTGATGGAGTTCCTGAGCAATTGCTTAGGGGATTCCCAGGCAATAACCACCACGTGAATGCCCGAGGATTTTATAAAGAACTTATTCGAAGATAATTCCAATTCCTCTTTGGAGCCACCATGTTGATCTTTTTTCTGGTTCACTGCCCTTCACGTTATCCAATAAAGCTCACCATCTAATTACCCCTGGTCTTGTGTGCCCTCCCAGCTAACACGAAGTCATATATGATGTTGATTAGGATGCTAAAGTGGTGGACATATCCCTTTCGTGACGGAGCATATAAGAATGATTATCTCAAATTTTCTCTTATAAACGTAACGTCCTCTAGAATAAAACTTTCTTTACTTCGGCTACTTTATCCACCTATGCACTTTTTGGAGTCAAATTGAGACCAGCACAATTGTGCTGGTCCGTCCTCAAGCCGGTCGATGTTCACCAAGTAATTGCTAAACATTGCCTACTTTTAGGCGTTTTTTGGTACAGAAGATTTATTGTACTTATTAAATCACTGCAAAGTGTTACTCTGTAGAAATTTAGACGTATAATTTTAAATCTAGGAACACGAGATCAGCTTGACAGGTTATTCAAATCATAGAAGTGAATAAGAAGAAGATAATAAGAACAGCAAATCCTTGTTCCAGTCTTATTCATGATTTCGATAATATGGAGTAATATTTTTCACCCAAGTATTCAAAGTTCCTTAAAAAATTCGTACAAGCTGATATCGTGTTCCTTGAGTTGAAATTATACGTCTAAGTTTTTACAAACTAACACTTTGTAGTGATTTAATAATAAAAATCAATCTTCTATACCATAAAACGCCTAAGAATAGGCAATTACCGATGGAACTTGGACCGCCTTGGGGACGGAACAGCACAATTGTGCTGGTCCCACTTTGACCACCCAGAAATCTTGTGCTTTTCAACAAAGCATCACTTTTTCTTCGCCGTTTTGCAGAACTACTCTTTTTCTATCGATTTTTATCTCTGCATACATGGATTAAACAAATATTTATAAAAATACGACAGATAAATTTTGTTCAACTTCTAGGGTGATTGTTTACTTTTTGTTTAACTTATCGTGGCGTTTTTTATAAACTATTCCAATCAAAGCTGAGGCTCAGAAATACAAGTTAGAGTAATAACTCGATCATAAAAATTATTTCCATCACATATTTTAAGGAAAAAACAATTGAAAAAAATGTGTAAAACCAATGCCGAAAAACAGCACGATTGTGCTGGTTCGTCACGAAAGGGATATGCGCACCTGCTCCCATTTAACTGTGAGTAAAGTGTACGCATATCGCCTCCATTTAGCATCCATTTCAACATCATATGCGATCGTGTGTTGACTGGGCTAGGGCTTCAATTACCTAATATCACCGTCACTTCCGCCATGCAAATCTTGAAACTCTAGTGAACGAAATGAGGTAACCAGCTGCTTGGAGTAGAAGAGTTGAGCAGTCAGGTTGAAAGGGTATCGAGGAAATGTGCCTTGCGAATTTACGTGGGACGAAAACTTGTACATAGCCTCCACCAATGGGTATACTCCTACCGGCTTGGCAACAATAAGCTTTCGTTCGACCATTTTCACGCGTTGGACTAGCTTATTTCAGCCCGCTCCTTGTTAGAGTTGAAAGGAGTCAAGTAATACGATGGCCCAAGCAACACACATGTTATATTATAGTTACGACAGCGCAAGTTTTGGTTGTATAGAAGTTAATTCGACGTAAATTTAACATTGTGTTGAAATAACGTAAAATAAACATCTATACAACCAAAACTTGCGCTGTCGTAATTTTTATATAACATTTGTGTTGCTTGGGGGGTGACAGTCATGGTGACAGTATTCACCTTCCCGATAGTTCGGGTGATGCCCATCGAGGTAGTGCAAAATCTGTCTAAATACTGTGAATTGTGTTTCATGGTAGTCCAGTAATTTGGTACACGACGGGGTCTACCAGCTGAAATACACAGCGACAACGGAACATGCTTCCAGGGTACGAGCAAAAATTTACAAGTGCTCAATCAAAGTGGCTGTTCATTTCATGGATGTAGCCTTGGAACATTTTCTTCGCTCGGTGAAAGTCGTGATAGAAGTGGTAAGAGCGACAAACCGGACGGTGAAACCAGAGAAAGAATCCTGGTTGAACCCCACATTTCTCCCAAGTCAGTGAACCAAGAATCACCCACACCGTACCAGTTTCTGTTGGGTATCTTTAGTGGCCTGAAGATTTAGCCATTGCAGCCAACGCTACAACAAGGAATACTAACAAAAAAGCTGGAAACTTGCACAATCGACTTGCGATGAGTTCTGTTCTGATGAAGCTCTAAGGCACATAACATGGTGGCTCTAGAGAGGAACGAGACCTATCTTTAAAAATGTTACTTGGAAGTTTCTTGGAAACACACTTGGTGGTAATTCTCTAGAAATTCCTTAAGCTATTACCCAGGAAGCTGAGCGAACCTGGTGTAATGTTTAGAACACTTGACTATCACGCCAAAGACCTGGGATCGAATACCACTCCCGACAAACTCACAAAATGTGAGTTCTTCCTTCGGAAGGGAAGTACAGCGTGGGTCCCGAGATGAACTAGCCTAGGGCTAAAAATCTCGTTAATGTGGATAAAAATATATATTATCCTGGAACCATCTTGGAGATTCCGCCGGAATCCGGCTGCAGATTTCCCAATTGATTTGAAATTCCCTTTATTATTTTTAGTACATAACTTCACAGCATAGCCTTGGTCGCACAGTATCGAAGGTATTCAGACGACTTGTGGTGAAGCTAGCTCTTATGGACAGTTTGATGAATTCCATTGAACTCTTTAAGCAAATCTACAGGCTTCATTTTCGCTTTTGAGTGTTTATTTGTTTTTTTTTGTGTTTATTTGTTGTTTTTCGTGGTGCTTTGAGTCCATCAACCAAGTTGCTTCCATTTCGGCGACGTTAGGCAAAGGGTTTACGCATCCGATTTATTGTTCACATATGGTCTTCATGTCTAATGTTCACCTGCCAAATAAAAAACAATTTCACAATCAATCGCACATTAGCGAAAACTATCAAATCTTTCATTTCATTACCTACTTTTATTGTCTGCTTTCTTGCTCTTTGAGTAGACAATGACCGATAAAGCCTTTAAAGTTTCAAGTCTATAATCTCATACGGTTGATAAACTAGATAAAAGTTTTGAAGGAACTTTAAGAAAGAATCCATGAAAGAAAATTTCAGGAGGATTTTATAGAGGCATCCATTTAGCAATTTCCGAAGAAACCAAAGAAAGGTTATAAAAAGGAGAACATACTTAAATTAATGTTTGAGGTAACCTCTAGAAAACTTAGGAGATAATCATAAAGAAAACAATGAATTTTCTAATGGAATCTCTGGAAGAATTCTCAAAGGTACTAGGAGACACCTTCACCTGACAATCTTTCAAAGTTCTTCTAAAGGAATTACTAAAGGGTTTCTGCAGAAATTCATGGTAATTTTTTTGAAACAAACTATACAAGTTTTTCTGAAATAATCCTTGAAGAAATTTCGAAGGAATAGCTAGAGAGAGACGAATCAGCCAAGGGCTGAAAGTCTCTTTAATAAAGACAAATCAATCAAATCAATGGAATAGCTAGTGAATTATCCAAAAAATCACTGAAAAACATTTCCGATAAAATCTATGAAAAATTTTTCGAAAGAGTCTGTGGAATTGCATTTATTTGGATTATGATTTTTCATGGGATCCTGAAAAATCCAATAAATGTAAGAAAAACGTAGTTGAGAAGAAAATGACAAATCACAACTCCCTGCAAAACTAGAACAAAATTAAATATTGTGCTGTTGTTTTGTCTAGTCTATCAAAATGCTGCAAATATAAACAGTAGAGCACTTTATCGATTTATTGACCTGATCATGCTCATCGCAGAAATAAAATCACAATAATCCTATTAGAATGCATCATCTACATCACATAGCATATCATCACACATAAAAGCATAAAGATTAAAGACATTTTCCATACTTCGACTCGTATCCCATTCATCAATTCAAACATAGGAATAGATGACACCAGATCAGAGCCTTATGAGTGGTCTGATCCAAGATAAGAGAGCTGGAATGAATGAAAAGGTCACAGAAATATCTATACATTCCAATACTGACACAGGCCACCTTCGACTCAAACGGCCTGCCCAAAGTCAAAGCCTAGCCTCGAGGAATTGAAAGATGAACGATAATATGAAAGTTAAATTAAATTTATGCAAAGCAGCATACGAGCAGATGAAATTATTATGACTGTGCTCCCATTTTCCCTCTCTCAACTTTCTCGACCTCTTTTGTGCCTTCATCAGCCATCGAACCAACGCAAGACAGCCACCAGAGAGCCAGCTTTGTCCACTTGTCTACCCCCGTCCGTATAGTTGTGCTACGACTTCGTTGACGTTCGAGAGCAAGTAGTTTCTGTAAAAAATGAACAGAGATTACACCCAGTAAAGGCAGACTAAGACCACCACCGGAATGACTCCACAACCGACCGGGCTTGTCAGACAGCCCCAGCCAGCACCAACGAGGAGGGGACGTCTTCCCCTCTTGCAAGCGGATGATGATGGGTAAAGAGCTTCCAGATATGCAATCTTTACGGTTTCTTAAGCAGAATTTTCCACCCTCGACCCTCGACATCCCCACCGCCTGTCTTGTTATCTGCGCAGAGAGCACCCCGAAGCCCTTATTGTTGGAGAAACTCTATAATGGAAGAAACTACTGCTGGCAGGGCTGGCGTTGATGGGGCTGCTCGGCTGTGGCCAACTTCTTACAAGCACGGTAGGCTCGGGGTAGTTTCGTTCGGAATGAACAGCATCAGTACCAGCAACAGCAGCATCCAGTAGATTATGCTCTTCTAGGGCCACTTCTTAGCTGGCTGGTTGGTCGGTCGGTCCGACGGTAGTCTTTTGTTAATCTGAAATTGGATTTTGACAGGCCTTGGGAAGCTGTGGAATTTTAAGGGATATGGAAGCAAATTGCAGTTGGAAGGAACGCAACAAGACGACGACGATGATGGTGGAGACCCTACAGCTACAGGGTTGGAACATTATGCTTAACGAAGATTGTGTCATTTCGAGTGGGGGAGCTAATTGGGCGGGTTAAATTTTTGGAAATGGTGAAATATCAGAAGAGGTGTATTGAAAGGTTGGTGGAAAAGGATGCTGCGTCGGTGGACACACCGATTATGACACTAATAGGTGCACTCAAGCCCTGCGATTTTGTGGATACGAATGATGTCTTGATGTTAAAATTTAAAACTAGCATACATTTATGGCAATACATTACCTGTAAGAATAATCATCGAAATTGTAAAAAATGGAATAAAGAAGTAGAATCTTGAAAAAAAAAGATCTTTTAGGAACTCTAAAAAAATGCAAAGTAATTCTCGAAAAAAAAAATGTCTGAAACAATCCTGGAAAAATTCAGAATTCAGAATTCAGAAAACATCCTCAATTAATTTTTGGTTGTCAAAGTGAATCGTAGAAGAAATCCTGTAGAAAGTTTTTGAGATTTTCCAGTGCAGTCAAAAAAAAAACAAGAATTTCAGCAGAAAATGGCTGAAGAAATTCTTAACTAGTGATTGCAAAAAATCCGAAGAAAATGGGAATGTGATTTTCGGAAAATTTGCTAGAAAATTCCTGAAGAATAGAATGCAGCAACTAAAATGGGCTGTCAAGGAATTCCTTGAAAAAATGACGAAGAATTCCTGAGAAATTACCAAAGAAATTATAAAGGATTTCTTGAAGAGACTTCCTGAAGGAATGAAAAAGGAGTTCCTAACGGATTGGCAAGTCAAACTTTGGTGAATTAATTTAAGAAATAAAGAGAAATAAGATTTTTTTTAAGAATTTCAAGATAATTTTTAGAGAATTGCCAAGAAAATTCCAGGGAAATGCTCATGTGGGGAAGATCGATCCTTAGGCAATGATCATAGCAATTTCATTAAGTTTCATGGATTGTTATAGGAATTTTTAGTTGAATTCCAAGGAAATTTCTAAAGAACTGCCGAATGAATACCTCCGACCTGTTTGAAGAATGGTCAATGAAGTATATTATAAATAACCAAAGGAATGGTAGGGTATAATCCAAGAAAGTTCCTGTAGAGTTCCCAAGAAATGCTAATTATAAGATAAATAAAACATATCTAAACACAAAAAGGGAAAGTTAAGCCTGTAGATTTGGATTTGCTTAAAGAGTCCAAAGGAATTCATCCAAACTGTTCATAAGATCTAGCTTCTCTACAAGTCATCTGATTATCTATGATACTGTTCAACTAAGACTATGCTGTGCGGTTGTGCTAAAAATAACCAAGGGAATTGCAAATCAATTGGAAGCTCAACAAAGAACTTCCAGGAGGATTTCGGGGGAATTGCCAAGGGTGTTCCTGGGTAATCACCTAAGCGATTCCTATAGAAATACCGCCAAGTGTGTTTTCAAGAAATTTCCAAAGCCATTTTTTTTAAGAGATAGTTCCTATTCCTCTCTAGAGCCACCATGTTGAATATTTTAATCCAGTAGAACAAGCTTCCTGTGTGCTTTAGAGCTTCAGCAGAACTCATCGCAAGTCGAATGTGCATGTTTCCAGCTTTTTTGTTGTATTCCTCGTTGTGGCGTTGGCTGTAATGACAACTACCCGAGCAGGAGAAAAAAGCTGAAGAATAACAGACTCAGGTATGGAAAACCGAATACCTTCAACCTGAAGGAGGTTTTAAGAAGCCCTGCATAAGAGGTAAAATACCTAAAATAATAACTGGTGTGTATTCTGTGCATAATACGTGAATAATGATATCAGGTATGGCAATACCTAAATAATAATCGGCGATTATGCCATACAAATAGAGATTTTTCCATAATTGAATACTACCTCTAGCAGTCCTCAACAACAAACCAATAACTCGTTGAGGTATTATATCAATAACTACAAAATACCAAAGTAAGTTATTTTCAACACCAGGATAATCGACCAATATCTAGACTTGGTATGATACCTGACTTTGGTATGCTGTAGTTATGTGTCAGTTATTGATTCCTGCTCGGGTAGAGGCCAGTGCAGATACCCAACAGAAAGTGGTTCAGCTTGTGTGTTACTTGGGAGAACTTGAGAATTCAACCAGGATTCTTTCTCTGGTTATACCGTCCGGCTTGTGAGATGCGTCGTTACCACCTCTATCACGACTTTTACCGAGGGTATAATACGTGTTAAGGCTACATCCATGATATGAACACCCACTTTGTTTGGGCACTCGTAAAGGACGGCACCAGAGCTTCATTCATCTTGGAAGCATGTTCCGTCGCTGTGCATTTCAGCTGGCTGGTATACCTCGTCGTGTATTGAACTACTGGACTGCCATGATGCACAATTCAGTATTCATACAGATTGTGCACTACTTCGATGGGCATCGTCCGAAATATCAGGCAGATGAACAATGTCACCATAACTGTCGCCCATCGTCTTACTTGACTTCTTGCAACTCTGACGAGGACCGGCCTGAAATAATCTAGCCCAACGCATGAAGCTGGTTGAACGAAGGCTTGCTGGTGGAAGCTATGGATAAGTTTTCGTCACATCCCCTTGACACCTTTTCGACCTAACTGCTCAGCTCTTCTACTTCATGCAACTGATTATCTCATTTCTTTCACTAGGTTTTCCAGATTTGGTGACGGTGGTATTAATTGAAGCCCTAGGGCACACAACACCAGGGGTAATTAGACGGTGAACTTTTTCTGATAACTTGAAGGACAGTGAACCAGAAAAAAAAGACCAACATGGTGGCTCCAAAGAGGAATTGGAATTATCTTCAAAGAAGTTCTTTCAATGTTCCTCGGAAATTCACGTCCCAAGTAATACCAAAAACATAATCAGAAGTCTTAAACTAATCATTTTGTCCTATAACAGTTGTTTCAAAGTTTTTCAAAACAAATGTTGTCTTGTATAAGTCATATTCATGATTCCAAAAACTAGTTTTCAATGATTTCTTATTAAAAAGTCGTATTTGAGTAAATATTTTGTCTTTTCAAACAAATCTGACATGTTATCAATTTTGTTGGATGTGTTATAATAACGATTATTTTGTCGCAATATGACAAGTCTGATTAAGTTTTATATTTGTCTCAATATGTTTATCAAACATATTCTCGGTAGGGAACCGTCGTGTCTATAATATGAAAACAAAAATTATATGCCAGGAAAAAACTTGGTCAACCCCAAAAAGTAACAAATGTCAATAATCCTGAAATTACCATTCAATGGAAGTAACGGATTTACTAAATCAACAAACGTTATATTCTGCAAAATATGAGCATTGAAATATCGAATTGGGTCCTCTATTAGGAAAAAATGGGTAAATTTGTATTTGTGACTTCATTGACAACCTAGAACATCCTGAACACCATGAAGTTATGTGAAACGAACTAATTGACATACCAGTTGTTCTAAAAGCTGAACTTGGATATGGGTTACGTCCATCTGTATACATTCAATCTTCGTCAAGAATATCAGAAGATGATTACTATACTGGGATGTTCTGGATGTTCCAAACTGTCCTGTAGTAAAGTCCTTCAAATCTACAAGCATATTTTATGTGATTTCGCCATAAATAAAAGCATTACATAATCTACTGGGATCCGTGAAGCCCTTAAATTCTTCAATATCATTAACAGACACCATAGGGATATTCCTGGTCAGCCAAACTACTTTGGAGTTCAGAACTTCAGGCTACACTCGTAACAGTAGCCATATATGTTATACTGAGTAACGTTGCATTATCAACCGTGTTTAATAAGTATCTGAAGTTCTTCTTGATATTTTTAAAACCTTGGGACATTCAGGATCGTCCAAACTGTCCTATAATGAAGTTTTTTAGGATCTAAACTCAAGAACAGTTTGGATGGCCTATGATATCCCGACTGATCGGATACTGTTTATTGAACTTTCAGGAGACTTACTGAACATGATAGATTACAAATCATAGCTTTGTGAAGAAGTTACCGTTGCACTCGTAGGCTTAAAGATCTGAACTCAAGAACAGTTTGGATGACCTAGGATATCCCGACTGGTCTGATACTGTCTATTGAATTTTCAGGCTTGAGGATTCAAACTCAAGAACAGTTTGTCAAGTCTAGGATGTCCTGACTGATCTGATACTGTCTTTTGAACTTCCAGAGGACTTACTGGACATGATAGATTACAAATCGTAGCTTTGTATGATGAAAGCAGTTATTGTTACACGCGTAGACTTAAGGACAACAACAATTTGGAGGACCTAGGAGGATATCTAGAAAAAATATTCTGTATCATATTCTACCCTTTCTATGCTGTTGAGCACTAAAACCACAGAAATACGTAGGAAAAGTTCTATAATAACGCTTGGAAAAATTCCGGCTTCAAAGGGTTAAAAGACCTAACAGTTAGCACCCATCGTTCGTCAGGTGGCACTGAATTTTCCAAAAGACATGGGACAAATAATCATGAAATAAACTTCCGGTAGCAACCTACTCATCCTTTGACAAATTATAACTTGATATGAAAATCACTTGCCAAAAGCACAAGCGTGCGGCGGTATCCGAACGATCTCGCTCCCTCAGGAACTCCCGTGAATTAGGTGCTAAATAGACACCTACCTGGCGTGTGCCATCACACCAACGACAACGACACTGACACGATGCATGTCTCCCTTCCTCCATCCATCCCAAGCGTTCCCCAAAGCAAGATTAATGAATTACACATACCGTGTGGCTTCGCTGCTTGTGCTGCTACTGGCTGCCATTTCGCATACGCTTCATAACTTTAATTACACATGTGTCATAAATTTTCTACTCCAAGTGAGTTGCAGCACATTTCGCGGATGAGACGCAACTTTGGCGCCGCTGCTGCTACCATCATCATCATATTCGTGTCTATGTGCGTTGAATTCACTTGAAGTAAGCGTGCGATGGAAAAAGCTAGGCTGACGACTTTTAATGGAAACGTGTGTCTCCTCAAGATCGACTTCATCCTCGTTGGTGGTGGTGTCGATGTTATTTATGATGATGGAATAATTGCCGCAGGCTGACAGTCGAGCCGAATTAAAAGTTTGCTGTGGTTGGATTAATGGGTACTCGTGCGAGGGAATAAAACAAAGCGAATTAATTTCGCGAAATTTGTTGTGAAGAAAATTTTCCATCAGATTGGAAAGAGGAGATTGCTGATTTTTATTCTATCTTTCTTACTTTTAATACACCGTATTTATGCGTGCATTGGGTACTCCCAGCTAATCACTTCTCACTCCTCACTTTTCACTGTTCAATACTCAGCAATCGCTACTCATTTGAGTTACACGCTCTTAACTCCTCACTGCTTATATCTCACAATTCACAGCATCACACTTCTCACTGCTTTGCACTCTTTGCTTCTCACTCTTCACTATTCACTGCTCATCTCTCACTATTTACAGTTCACAGTCTCCCAGCTAATCACTTCTCACTCCTCACTTTACACTCAATACTCAGTAATCGCTACACATTTCAATTACTCGCTTTTAACTCCTCACTGCTTACATCTCACAATTCACAGCTTTACTTTTCTCACTATTTTGCACTCCTTGCTTCTCACTCTTCTCTATTCACTGCTTATCTCTCACTATTTACCGTTCACTCCTCACAACGTGTGCCAAGCTTCTCACTTATTACTTTGCACTGCTCACTTCTCACTGCCCTACAGTCTTCACTGGTTACTCCTCACAACTTACTCAAACTTCTCACTCTTTACTACTCATTCCACATTCTACACTGCTTTTTTCTCACTCTTCATTTCTCACTAATCATTCCTCGTTCCTTATCATTTATATGACAGCTTTTAAGGCACATAAATTGAACATTGGGCAAATTTTAAGAAAAATAACGAACTTGAGACATCTTTTGATGATTGAACATGGAACGAATTGGCTTGATGATGTTTTCGTACAAAGTATACTAATCGAGACAAATTTCTGAATGTAGATCATTTGGCGAAGAAAAGTCATGCTCATAGAAAAGTAACATGGGGTAACTATGCTACCCACGGCAGTGAAACCTTTTATCAGAACATTGATTACTAGGGAATGATGATGGTAAGAATCAAAAACGTATTATTTTTAACGCCTCTGGTAAAATGTCCACACATCTTATGACCCCAGTCATCTTCTTTTCAGTAAATGCACAATTCATCGCGAAAACGACTTAATTTAACTTCCCCAGAAGCACCTTCCAATCCAAGACAAGTAGCTCAAATCCATTATCCTATTTACCTAGTTTCCTACTTGGGAGGGACAAACAGTAGCTTGCCTCATGGAAGGGGTTCAAAAGGACTGGCACAGTCCGGGAATGGCATACCTTTACACACAGCCACCGCAGTAGTTTTTTTTTTCCTCTTATTCTGAGTGAAAAGAAGTGAGCAACGGCAAACAGAAGTCAACAGACGCAAATGAAAGGCGCATGGTTTTTTGACACTCTAAGAATATTTGAAACAAGACCATACTTACCTTTGCCAAAGGAATTTCTTTATGGACGCAAAAAACACCCTGCTAGAGTTTAATTAAAATTTCCAGGGAATACTTCGGAATTCCTCCAGGGATTCCTTCGGAATTCCTCCAGGGATTCCTTCGGAATTCCTCCAGGGATTCCTTCGGAATTCCTCCAGGGATTCCTTCGGAATTCCTCCAGGGATTCCTTCGGAATTCCTCCAGGGATTCCTTCGGAATTCCTCCAGGGATTCCTTCGGAATTCCTCCAGGGATTCCTTCGGAATTCCTCCAGGGATTCCTTCGGAATTCCTCCAGGGATTCCTTCGAAATTCCTCCAGGGATTTCTTCGAAATTCCTCCAGGGATTCCTCCAGGGATTCCTTCGGAATTCCTCCAGGGATTCCTTCGGAATTCCTCCAGGGATTCCTTCGGAATTCCTCCAGGGTTTCCTTCGGAATTCCTCCAGGGATTCCTTCGGAATTCCTCCAGGGATTCCTTCGGAATTCCTCCAGGGATTCCTTCGGAATTCCTCCAGGGATTCCTTCGGAATTCCTCCAGGGATTCCTTCGGAATTCCTCCAGGGATTCCTTTGGAATTCCTCCAGGGATTCCTTCGAAATTCCTCCAGGGATTCCTTCGGAATTCCTCCAGGGATTCCTTCGGAATTCCTCCAGGGATTCCTTCGGAATTCCTCCAGGGATTCCTTCGGAATTCCTCCAGGGATTCCTTCGGAATTCCTCCAGGGATTCCTTCGGAATTCCTCCAGGGATTCCTTCGGAATTCCTCCAGGGATTCCTTCGGAATTCCTCCAGGGATTCCTTCGGAATTCCTCCAGGGATTCCTTCGGAATTCCTCCAGGGATTCCTTCGGAATTCCTCCAGGGATTCCTTCGGAATTCCTCCAGGGATTCCTTCGGAATTCCTCCAGGGATTCCTTCGGAATTCCTCCAGGGATTCCTTCGGAATTCTTCCAGGGATTCCTTCGGAATTCCTCCAGGGATTCCTTCGGAATTCCTCCAGGGATTCCTTCGGAATTCCTCCAGGGATTCCTTCAGGAATTCCTCCAGGAATTCCTTCAGGAATTCCTCCAGGAATTCCTTCAGGAATTCCTCCAGGAATTCCTTCAGGAATTCCTCCAGGAATTCCTTCAGAAATTCCTCCAGGAATTCCTTCAGGAATTCCTCCAGGAATTCCTTCAGGAATTCCTCCAGAGATTCCTCCAGAAATTCCTCCAGAGATTCCTTCAGGAATTCCTCCAGAGATTCCTTCAGGAATTCCTCCAGAGATTCCTTCAGGAATTCCTCCAGAGATTCCTTCAGGAATTCCTCCAGAGATTTCTTCAGGAATTCCTCCGGGGATTCCATCAGGAATTCCTCCAGGGATTCCTTCGGGAACTCCTCCAGGGATTCCTTCGGGAACTCCTCCAGGGATTCGTTCAGGAATTCCTCCAGGGATTCCTTCAGGAATTCCTCCAGGGATTCCTTCAGGAATTCCTCCAGGGATTCCTTCGAAATTCCTCCAGGGATTCCTTCGGAATTCCTCCAGGGATTCCTTCGGAATTCCTCCAGGGATTCCTTCGGAATTCCTCCAGGGATTCCTTCGGAATTCCTCCAGGGATTCCTTCGGAATTCCTCCAGGGATTCCTTCGGAATTCCTCCAGGGATTCCTTCGGAATTCCTCCAGGGATTCCTTCGGAATTCCTCCAGGGATTCCTTCGGAATTCCTCCAGGGATTCCTTCGGAATTCCTCCAGGGATTCCTTCGGAATTCCTCCAGGGATTCCTTCGGAATTCCTCCAGGGATTCCTTCGGAATTCCTCCAGGGATTCCTTCGGAATTCCTCCAGGGATTCCTTCGGAATTCCTCCAGGGATTCCTTCGGAATTCCTCCAGGGATTCCTTCGGAATTCTTCCAGGGATTCCTTCGGAATTCCTCCAGGGATTCCTTCGGAATTCCTCCAGGGATTCCTTCGGAATTCCTCCAGGGATTCCTTCAGGAATTCCTCCAGGAATTCCTTCAGGAATTCCTCAAGGAATTCCTTCAGGAATTCCTCAAGGAATTCCTTCAGGAATTCCTCCAGGAATTCCTTCAGGAATTCCTCCAGGAATTCCTTCAGAAATTCCTCCAGGAATTCCTTCAGGAATTCCTCCAGGAATTCCTTCAGGAATTCCTCCAGAGATTCCTCCAGAAATTCCTCCAGAGATTCCTTCAGGAATTCCTCCATAGATTCCTTCAGGAATTCCTCCAGAGATTCCTTCAGGAATTCCTCCAGAGATTCCTTCAGGAATTCCTCCAGAGATTTCTTCAGGAATTCCTCCGGGGATTCCATCAGGAATTCCTCCAGGGATTCCTTCGGGAACTCCTCCAGGGATTCCTTCGGGAACTCCTCCAGGGATTCGTTCAGGAATTCCTCCAGGGATTCCTTCAGGAATTCCTCCAGGGATTCCTTCAGGAATTCCTCCAGGAATTCCTTCAGGAATTCCTCCAGGAATTCCTTCAGGAATTCCTCCAGGAATTCCTTCAGGAATTCCTCCAGGAATTCCTTCAGGAATTCCTCCAGGAATTCCTTCAGGAATTCCTCCAGGAATTCCTTCAGGGATTCCTCCAGGAATTCCTTCAGGGATTCCTCCAGGAATTCCTTCAGGGATTCCTCCAGGAATTCCTTCAGGGATTCCTCCAGGAATTCCTTCAGGGATTCCTCCAGGAATTCCTTCAGGGATTCCTCCAGGAATTCCTTCAGGGATTCCTCCAGGAATTCCTTCAGGCATTTCTTCAGGAATTCCTACAAGGATTCCTTCAGGAATTCCTTCAGTGATTCCTCCAGGAATTCCTGAAGGAATCCCTGAAGGAATTCCTGGAGGAATCCCTGAAGGTATTCCTGGAGGAATCCCTGGAAGAATTCCTGGAGGAATCCCTGAAGGAATTCCTGGAGGAATCCCTGAAGAAATTTCTGGAGGAATCCCTGAAGAAATTCCCGGAGGAATCCCTGAAGAAATTCCCGGAGGAATCCCTGAAGAAATTCCCGGAGGAATCCCTGAAGAAATTCCCGGAGGAATCCCTGAAGGAATTCCCGGAGGAATCCCTGAAGGAATTCCCGGAGGAATCCCTGAAGGAATTCCCGGAGGAATCCCTGAAGGAATTCCCGGAGGAATCCCTGAAGGAATTCCCGGAGGAATCCCTGAAGGAATTCCCGGAGGAATCCCTGAAGGAATTCCCGGAGGAATCCCTGAAGGAATTCCCGGAGGAATCCCTGAAGGAATTCCCGGAGGAATCCCTGAAGGAATTCCCGGAGGAATCCCTGAAGGAATTCCCGGAGGAATCCCTGAAGGAATTCCCGGAGGAATCCCTGAAGGAATTCCCGGAGGAATCCCTGAAGGAATTCCCGGAGGAATCCCTGAAGGAATTCCTGGAGGAATCCCTGAAGGAATTCCCGGAGGAATCCCTGAAGGAATTCCTGGAGGAATCCCTGAAGGAATTCCCGGAGGAATCCCTGAAGGAATTCCCGGAGAAATCCCTGAAGGAATTCCTGGAGGAATCCCTGAAGGAATTCCTGGAGGAATCCCTGAAGGAATTCCTGGAGGAATCCCTGAAGGAATTCCTGGAGGAATCCCTGAAGGAATTCCTGGAGGAATCCCTGAAGGAATTCCCGGAGGAATCCCTGAAGGAATTCCTGGAGGAATCCCTGAAGGAATTCCAGGAGGAATCCCTGAAGGAATTCCTGGAGGAATCCCTGAAGGAATTCCTGGAGGAATCCCTGAAGGAATTCCTGGAGGAATCCCTGAAGGAATTCCTGGAGGAATCCCTGAAGGAATTCCTGGAGGAATCCCTGAAGGAATTCCTGGAGGAATCCCTGAAGGAATTCCTGGAGGAATCCCTGAAGGAATTCCTGGAGGAATCCCTGAAGGAATTCCTGGAGGAATCCCTGAAGGAATTCCTGGAGGAATCCCTGAAGGAATTCCTGGAGGAATCCCTGAAGGAATTCCTGGAGGAATCCCTGAAGGAATTCCTGGAGGAATCCCTGAAGGAATTCCTGGAGGAATCCCTGAAGGAATTCCTGGAGGAATCCCTGAAGGAATTCCTGGAGGAATCCCTGAAGGAATTCCTGGAGGAATCCCTGAAGGAATTCCTGGAGAAATCCTTGAAGGAATTCCTGGAGGAATCCTTGAAGGAATTCCTGGAGGAATCCCTGAAGGAATTCCTGGAGGAATCCCTGAAGGAATTCCTGGAGGAATCCCTGAAGGAATTCCTGGAGGAATTCCTGAAGGAATTCCTGGAGGAATCCCTGAAGGAATTCCTGGAGGAATCCCTGAAGGAATTCCTGGAGGAATCCCTGAAGGAATTCCTGGAGGAATCCCTGAAGGAATTCCTGGAGGAATCCCTGAAGGAATTCCTGGAGGAATCCCTGAAGGAATTCCTGGAGGAATCCCTGAAGGAATTCCTGGAGGAATCCCTGAAGGAATTCCTGAAGGAATCCCTGAAGAAATTCCTGAAGGAATCCCTGAAGGAATTCCTGAAGGAATCCCTGAAGGAATTCCTGAAGGAATCCCTGAAGAAATTCCTGAAGGAATCCCTGAAGGAATTCCTGAAGGAATCCCTGAAGGAATTCCTGAAGGAATCCCTGAAGGAATTCCTGAAGGAATCCCTGAAGGAATTCCTGAAGGAATCCCTGAAGGAATTCCTGAAGGAATCCCTGAAGGAATTTCTGAAGGAATCCCTGAAGGAATTCCTGAAGGAATCCCTGAAGGAATTCCTGGAGGAATCCCTGAAGGAATTCCTGGAGGAATCCCTGAAGGAATTCCTGAAGGAATCCCTGAAGGAATTCCTGAAGGAATCCCTGAAGGAATTCCTGAAGGAATCCCTGAAGGAATTCCTGAAGGAATCCCTGAAGGAATTCCTGAAGGAATCCCTGAAGGAATTCCTGAAGGAATCCCTGAAGGAATTCCTGAAGGAATCCCTGAAGGAATTCCTGAAGGAATCCCTGAAGGAATCCCTGAAGGAATTCCTGAAGGAATCCCTGAAGGAATTCCTGAAGGAATCCCTGAAGGAATTCCTGAAGGAATCCCTGAAGGAATTCCTGAAGGAATCCCTGAAGGAATTCCTGAAGGAATCCCTGAAGGAATTCCTGAAGGAATCCCTGAAGGAATTCCTGAAGGAATCCCTGAAGGAATCCTGAAGGAATCCCTGAAGGAATTCCTGAAGGAATCCCTGAAGGAATTCCTGAAGGAATCCATGAAGGAATTCCTGAAGGAATCCCTGAAGGAATTCCTGAAGGAATCCCTGAAGGAATTCCTGAAGGAATCCCTGAAGGAATTCCTGAAGGAATCCCAGAAGGAATTCCTGAAGGAATCCCTGAAGGAATTCCTGAAGGAATCCCTGAAGGAATTCCTGAAGGAATCCCTGAAGGAATTCCTGAAGGAATCCCTGAAGGAATTCCTGAAGGAATCCCTGAAGGAATTCCTGAAGGAATCCCTGAAGGAATTCCTGAAGGAATCCCTGAAGGAATCCCTGAAGGAATCCCTGAAGGAATTCCTGAAGGAATTCCTGAAGGAATCCCTGAAGGAATTCCTGAAGGAATCCCTGAAGGAATTCCTGAAGGAATCCCTGAAGGAATTCCTGAAGGAATCCCTGAAGGAATTCCTGAAGGAATTCCTGAAGGAATCCCTGAAGGAATTCCAGAAGGAATCCCTTAAGGAATTCCTGAAGGAATTCCTTCAGGGATTCCTTCAGGAATTCCTTCAGGGATTCCTTCAGGAATTCCTTCAGGGATTCCTTCAGGAATTCCTTCAGGGATTCCTTCAGGCATTCCTTCAGGGATTCCTTCAGGAATTCCTTCAGGGATTCCTTCAAGAATTCCTTCAGGGATTCCTTCAGGAATTCCTTCAGGGATTCCTTCAGGGATTCCTTCAGGAATTCCTTCAGGGATTCCTTCAGGAATTCCTTCAGGGATTCCTTCAGGAATTCCTTCAGGGATTCCTTCAGGAATTCCTTCAGGGATTCCTTCAGGAATTCCTTCAGGGATTCCTTCAGGGATTCCTTCAGGAATTCCTTCAGGGATTCCTTCAGAAATTCCTTCAGGGATTCCTTCAGGAATTCCTTAAGGGATTCCTTCTGGAATTCCTTCAGGGATTCCTTCAGGAATTCCTTCAGGAATTCCTTCAGGGATTCCTTCAGGAATTCCTTCAGGGATTCCTTCAGGAATTCCTTCAGGGATTCCTTCAGGAATTCCTTCAGGGATTCCTTCAGGAATTCCTTCAGGGATTCCTTCAGGAATTCCTTCAGGGATTCCTTCAGGAATTCCTTCAGGGATTCCTTCAGGAATTCCTTCAGGGATTCCTTCAGGAATTCCTTCAGGGATTCCTTCAGGAATTCCTTCAGGGATTCCTTCAGGAATTCCTTCAGGGATTCCTTCAGGAATTCCTTCAGGGATTCCTTCAGGAATTCCTTCAGGGATTCCTTCAGGAATTCCTTCATGGATTCCTTCAGGAATTCCTTCAGGGATTCCTTCAGGAATTCCTTCAGGGATTCCTTCAGGAATTCCTTCAGGGATTCCTTCAGGAATTCCTTCAGGGATTCCTTCAGGAATTCCTTCAGGGATTCCTTCAGGAATTCCTTCAGGGATTCCTTCAGGAATTCCTTCAGGGATTCCTTCAGGAATTCCTTCAGGGATTCCTTCAGGAATTCCTTCAGGGATTCCTTCAGGAATTCCTTCAGGGATTCCTTCAGGAATTCCTTCAGGGATTCCTTCAGGAATTCCTTCAGGGATTCCTTCAGGAATTCCTTCAGGGATTCCTTCAGGAATTCCTTCAGGGATTCCTCCAGGAATTCCTTCAGGGATTCCTCCAGGAATTCCTTCAGGGATTCCTCCAGGAATTCCTTCAGGGATTCCTCCAGGAATTCCTTCAGGGATTCCTCCAGGAATTCCTTCAGGGATTCCTCCAGGAATTCCTTCAGGGATTCCTCCAGGAATTCCTTCAGGGATTCCTCCAGGAATTCCTTCAGGGATTCCTCCAGGAATTCCTTCAGGGATTCCTCCAGGAATTCCTTCAGGGATTCCTCCAGGAATTCCTTCAAGGATTCCTCCAGGAATTCCTTCAAGGATTTCTCCAGGAATTCCTTCAGGGATTCCTCCAGGAATTCCTTCAGGGATTCCTCCAGGAATTCCTTCAGGGATTCCTCCAGGAATTCCTTCAGGGATTCCTCCAGGAATTCCTTCAGGGATTCCTCCAGGAATTCCTTCAGGGATTCCTCCAGGAATTCCTTCAGGGATTCCTCCAGGAATTCCTTCAGGGATTCCTCCAGGAATTCCTTCAGGGATTCCTCCAGGAATTCCTTCAGGGATTCCTCCAGGAATTCCTTCAGGGATTCCTCCAGGAATTCCTTCAGGGATTCCTCCAGGAATTCCTTCAGGGATTCCTCCAGGAATTCCTTCAGGGATTCCTCCAGGAATTCCTTTAGGGATTCCTCCAGGAATTCCTTCAGGGATTCCTCCAGGAATTCCTTCAGGGATTCCTCCAGGAATTCCTTCAGGGATTCCTCCAGGAATTCCTTCAGGGATTCCTCCAGGAATTCCTTCAGGGATTCCTCCAGGAATTCCTTCAGGGATTCCTCCAGGAATTCCTTCAGGGATTCCTCCAGGAATTCCTTCAGGGATTCCTCCAGGAATTCCTTCAGGGATTCCTCCAGGAATTCCTTCAGGGATTCCTCCAGGAATTCCTTCAGGGATTCCTCCAGGAATTCCTTCAGGGATTCCTCCAGGAATTCCTTCAGGGATTCCTCCAGGAATTCCTTCAGGGATTCCTCCGGGAATTCCTTCAGGGATTCCTCCAGGAATTCCTTCAGGGATTCCTCCAGGAATTCCTTCAGGGATTCCTCCAGGAATTCCTTCAGGGATTTCTCCGGGAATTCCTTCAGGGATTCCTCCGGGAATTCCTTCAGGGATTCCTCCAGGAATTCCTTCAGGGATTCCTCCGGGAATTCCTTCAGGGATTCCTCCGGGAATTCCTTCAAGGATTCCTCCGGGAATTCCTTCAGGGATTCCTCCGGGAATTCCTTCAGGGATTCCTCCGGGAATTCCTTCAGGGATTCCTCCGGGAATTCCTTCAGGGATTCCTCCGGGAATTCCTTCAGGGATTCCTCCGGGAATTTCTTCAGGGATTCCTCCGGGAATTTCTTCAGGGATTCCTCCGGGAATTTCTTCAGGGATTCCTCCAGAAATTTCTTCAGGGATTCCTCCAGGAATTCCTTCAGGGATTCCTCCAGGAATTCTTCCAGGGATTCCTCCAGGAATTCCTTCAGGGATTCCTCCAGGAATTCCTTCAGGGATTCCTCCAGGAATTCCTTCAGGGATTCCTCCAGGAATTCCTTCAGGGATTCCTCCAGGAATTCCTTCAGGGATTCCTCCAGGAATTCCTTCAGGGATTCCTCCAGGAATTCCTTCAGGGATTCCTCCAGGAATTCCTTCAGGGATTCCTCCAGGAATTCCTTTAGGGATTCCTCCAGGAATTCCTTCAGGGATTCCTCCAGGAATTCCTTCAGGGATTCCTCCAGGAATTCCTTCAGGGATTCCTCCAGGAATTCCTTCAGGGATTCCTCCAGGAATTCCTTCAGGGATTCCTCCAGGAATTCCTTCAGGGATTCCTCCAGGAATTCCTTCAGGGATTCCTCCAGGAATTCCTTCAGGGATTCCTCCAGGAATTCCTTCAGGGATTCCTCCAGGAATTCCTTCAGGGATTCCTCCAGGAATTCCTTCAGGGATTCCTCCAGGAATTCCTTCAGGGATTCCTCCAGGAATTCCTTCAGGGATTCCTCCAGGAATTCCTTCAGGGATTCCTCCAGGAATTCCTTCAGGGATTCCTCCAGGAATTCCTTCAGGGATTCCTCCAGGAATTCCTTCAGGGATTCCTCCAGGAATTCCTTCAGGGATTCCTCCAGGAATTCCTTCAGGGATTCCTCCGGGAATTCCTTCAGGGATTCCTCCAGGAATTCCTTCAGGGATTCCTCCAGGAATTCCTTCAGGGATTCCTCCAGGAATTCCTTCAGGGATTTCTCCGGGAATTCCTTCAGGGATTCCTCCGGGAATTCCTTCAGGGATTCCTCCAGGAATTCCTTCAGGGATTCCTCCGGGAATTCCTTCAGGGATTCCTCCGGGAATTCCTTCAAGGATTCCTCCGGGAATTCCTTCAGGGATTCCTCCGGGAATTCCTTCAGGGATTCCTCCGGGAATTCCTTCAGGGATTCCTCCGGGAATTCCTTCAGGGATTCCTCCGGGAATTCCTTCAGGGATTCCTCCGGGAATTTCTTCAGGGATTCCTCCGGGAATTTCTTCAGGGATTCCTCCGGGAATTTCTTCAGGGATTCCTCCAGAAATTTCTTCAGGGATTCCTCCAGGAATTCCTTCAGGGATTCCTCCAGGAATTCTTCCAGGGATTCCTCCAGGAATTCCTTCAGGGATTCCTCCGGGAATTCCTTCAGGGATTCCTCCGGGAATTCCTTCAAGGATTCCTCCGGGAATTCCTTCAGGGATTCCTCCGGGAATTCCTTCAGGGATTCCTCCGGGAATTCCTTCAGGGATTCCTCCGGGAATTCCTTCAGGGATTCCTCCGGGAATTCCTTCAGGGATTCCTCCGGGAATTCCTTCAGGGATTCCTCCAGGAATTCCTTCAGGGATTCCTCCAGGAATTCCTCCAGGAATTCCTTCAGGCATTTCTTCAGGAATTCCTACAAGGATTCCTTCAGGAATTCCTGCAGGGATTCCTTCAGGAATTCCTTCAGTGATTCCTCCAGGAATTTCTTTGGGGATTCCTTAAAGAATTCCTTTAGGTATTTCTTAAGGAATTCCTTCAGGGATTCCTTCAGAAATTCTTTCAGGGATTTCTTCAGAAATTCCTTCAGGGATTCCTTCAGGAATTCCTTCAGGGATTCCTTCAGGAATTCCTTCAGGGATTCCTTCAGGAATTCCTTCAGGGATTCCTTCAGGAATTCCTTCAGGGATTCCTTCAGGAATTCCTTCAGGGATTCCTCCGGGAATTCCTTCAGGGATTCCTCCAGGAATTCCTTCAGGGATTCCTCCAGGAATTCCTTCAGGGATTCCTCCGGGAATTCCTTCAGGGATTCCTCCAGGAATTCCTTCAGGGATTCCTCCGGGAATTCCTTCAGGGATTCCTCCGGGAATTCCTTCAGGGATTCCTCCGGGAATTCCTTCAGGGATTCCTCCGGGAATTCCTTCAGGGATTCCTCCGGGAATTCCTTCAGGGATTCCTCCGGGAATTTCTTCAGGGATTCCTCCGGAAATTCCTTCAGGGATTCCTCCGGGAATTCCTTCAGGGATTCCTCCGGGAATTCCTTCAGGGATTCCTCCGGGAATTTCTTCAGGGATTCCTCCGGAAATTCCTTCAGGGATTCCTCCGGGAATTCCTTCAGGGATTCCTCCGGGAATTCCTTCAGGGATTCCTCCGGGAATTCCTTCAGGGATTCCTCCGGGAATTCCTTCAGGGATTCCTCCGGGAATTCCTTCAGGGATTCCTCCGGGAATTCCTTCAGGGATTCCTCCGGGAATTCCTTCAGGGATTCCTCCGGGAATTCCTTCAGGGATTCCTCCGGGAATTCCTTCAGGGATTCCTCCGGGAATTCCTTCAGGGATTCCTCCGGGAATTCCTTCAGGGATTCCTCCGGGAATTCCTTCAGGGATTCCTCCGGGAATTCCTTCAGGGATTCCTCCGGGAATTCCTTCAGGGATTCCTCCGGGAATTCCTTCAGGGATTCCTCCGGGAATTCCTTCAGGGATTCCTCCGGGAATTCCTTCAGGGATTCCTCCGGGAATTCCTTCAGGGATTCCTCCGGGAATTCCTTCAGGGATTCCTCCGGGAATTCCTTCAGGGATTCCTCCGGGAATTCCTTCAGGGATTCCTCCGGGAATTCCTTCAGGGATTCCTCCGGGAATTCCTTCAGGGATTCCTCCGGGAATTCCTTCAGGGATTCCTCCGGGAATTCCTTCAGGGATTCCTCCGGGAATTCCTTCAGGGATTCCTCCGGGAATTCCTTCAGGGATTCCTCCGGGAATTCCTTCAGGGATTCCTCCGGGAATTCCTTCAGGGATTCCTCCGGGAATTCCTTCAGGGATTCCTCCGGGAATTCCTTCAGGGATTCCTCCGGGAATTCCTTCAGGGATTCCTCCGGGAATTCCTTCAGGGATTCCTCCGGGAATTCCTTCAGGGATTCCTCCGGGAATTCCTTCAGGGATTCCTCCGGGAATTCCTTCAGGGATTCCTCCGGGAATTCCTTCAGGGATTCCTCCGGGAATTCCTTCAGGGATTCCTCCGGGAATTCCTTCAGGGATTCCTCCGGGAATTCCTTCAGGGATTCCTCCGGGAATTCCTTCAGGGATTCCTCCGGGAATTCCTTCAGGGATTCCTCCGGGAATTCCTTCAGGGATTCCTCCGGGAATTCCTTCAGGGATTCCTCCGGGAATTCCTTCAGGGATTCCTCCGGGAATTCCTTCAGGGATTCCTCCGGGAATTCCTTCAGGGATTCCTCCGGGAATTCCTTCAGGGATTCCTCCGGGAATTCCTTCAGGGATTCCTCCAGGAATTCCTTCAGGGATTCCTCCAGGAATTCCTTCAGGGATTCCCCCAGGAATTCCTTCAGGGATTCCTCCAGGATTTCCTTCAGGGATTCCTCCAGGAATTCCTTCAGGGATTCCTCCAGGAATTCCTTCAGGGATTCCTCCAGGAATTCCTTCAGGGATTCCTCCAGGAATTCCTTCAGGGATTCCTCCAGGAATTCCTTCAGGGATTCCTCCAGGAATTCCTTCAGGGATTCCTCCAGGAATTCCTTCAGGGATTCCTCCAGGAATTCCTTCAGGGATTCCTCCAGGAATTCCTTCAGGGATTCCTCCAGGAATTCCTTCAGGGATTCCTCCAGGAATTCCTTCAGGGCAGTGTTGTTGAGTTCCGAGAGAATCAGTGAGAGAAACTGATATTTTCTCTCTGTTTGAAACAACCGCTTCGATCGGTGTGTTGGTACAGCCTACATACACTGCCACTCGGGAAATGAACAAGTTTACACGTTTAATGGCTAAGTTCATTCAGCCGCACCAACCGAATGGACAGTCGGGCAGCAAGGCCTTGATTCTCTCACGCATTGATCGAAGTCGGTTGTAAACATTGCGGTGCTCAATCACTTGGCGATAATTTGCGCAGAAGATTGCTGAGTGCGTTCATTTTGATCGAATCAGTTTATTCCAAAAGTTCTTGTTGATGTAGCATTAGGCAGCAATCGACAGGCATTTTTTCACGTTTCTTCCTGTTGCACCCAAAGCACTCTATTTCTGCATTCTGACGACCGGCACATACCTTATAATTTAATTGCCCCAGCTAGCAAGCATATGTTCTGGTATCGTCATCATTGATGACGTCAAACCCAACATAGACCCAACCGTTATCCGATGTGGGTCCAGCAGTGGCCCAGCATTCGTTAAAAATTGACCCAGCTTCCGATAATTTTTCAGTGTGGCGGAATGTTGGTGCTCCGTGCTCAGCTAGTCATTTAAGTGACATTTTTTTTAAATGGCAAGGAATCGCTTCCTGTTAGATGGTTGCTCTAGCTGACTGAAATCGTTTTAAGATGACTAGAAGTAAACATAAGTGAAACGATTTGTCGGTTACTGTTCAAATGACTTACTGCAATACTAACTTCATGCAATACTAGGGGGTACCGCTAAAAAAATAAAACATTTTGTTCCTTCAACATATTCGTAGTTACACGGTACTGTACCGTGTCAAAATTTGAGTTGAATTCATCAAAGCAAACCATAGTTGACAATTTTGATTAAAAATCGGCGTCTGTCTGATCAATTATGAGATACAGTGTGTATTTCCAGTTGATTAATGTTTTTATTTTGAAAATCGGTCGACAAATAGCTGCAAACTGAGCTTCCGAAAATTATCAGACTGCGATAGAAATTGATTCGATCAAGACACAAAACATGAAAGGCGCAATCGGATCGGAAAGTGATAATGAACTACCGATTGGCAGAGACGATTCTATCAGTATATAACAAATACATGCGATGATGAACACTTGTTTAAATGACAGCAGTGCAAGATCACTCAGTATTCATTCAGATTTTGAGTTACTGTGCCAGTTTTCAAACGTATAGGTGATGCCAGGCCCTTTGCTGTGGGTGTTGATTGAGTGGGGAAAGAGTGGTTACTGATCGGGTTTTGAACTGAGTGAAAACATCCTTGCTTCAGGGATTCCTCCAGGAATTCCTTCAGGGATTCCTCCAGGAATTCCTTCAGGGATTCCTCCAGGAGTTTCTTCAAGAATTACTCCAGGGATTTCTCCAGAAATTCCTCCAGAGATTACTGTAAGAATCCAAGAAAATGTCTTAGCAGTAATTTCTTCTGTAACTCCCTCCGGGATTCCAGTGGAATTCCCTCCGGGATTCCTCTGGAATTCCCTCCGGGATTCCTCTGGAATTTCTTTAGGAATGCCTTCAGAAAAATCTCCAGCGATTTCTCCAGGAATTTCTCAAGGGATACCTCTAGCAATTTCTCCAGGATTTCCTCCAGGGATTCATAAAGACATCCTTCAGGGATACATCCAAGAATCCTTCAGGGGTTTCTACAGGAATTTCTCCAGGGATTCTTCTAGAAATTCCTCCAGAGATTCCTTCAGAAATTTCTCAAAGGATATCTTCAGGAATTCCTCCAAGGATTTCTTCAGGAATTCCTCCGGAGGTTTCTTCAAAAATTACTCCAGGGATTTCTCCGGAAATTTCTCCAGAGATTACTGTAAGTATCCAAGACAATGTCTTAGCAGGAATTTCTAAAGAAAAACATCTCAGGATAATTTCCTGAAAAAAATCCAGGAAAGAACTCCTTGAGGAATCTTAGCAGTTTTTTTCTGAACTTTCCAAGAATTTCCACTTTTTATGATCAGTTATGAAAAAATAATAATACACTGATAAGAATCTCATCGAAAACTTTTACCGTTGCATTACGTCACAGTTATAGTACGTAGTAGCTGCCTTGATGATGTTCTCCACCGTTTCTCGTTTTCATTCATAATTCACACAAACATACGGGTAGGACTGCTGACAGATGGAAATGGCAACGTCGACGTCGACGACAACCACGACGACGGTGCATAGCCCGGAACTAGACGTTCCTCGACCTGCTGCAGACCAGGTGAGATGACCATTTTTATATACAGCACTATGCTGCAGCAGTTCCTTTCTGGAGCTGCTTCAGTTTGAGGAATCTGTGTGAAATGCATCACATGTGATGGAACATCATTTCACATTAGTCTGGAAATGCATTTAACCTGACTCTCCCCGCAAGCTACATACATTCACACATATGCAAAGGTAAGGTGTCACCTGAGGAAAGAGCAACTGGCAGCTGAACACACAGTACAGTAAAGTAGTTCAAACGAACAAACCATGTCGTCGCTTTCGTGCTCTTGACGACGACGACGACGACAGGCCTTTCATTAAAAGAACTGAGTTCGGCCTGAAGCTTCAACGAACACCCCCGTTCAACATTCATTTCCATTGCGACGTCATTCATTATGAAATTCACTTTACCATTATTCGTGCTATTAGTGTTGGGGGATTTTTTTTTGTCCCCTTTCTTGCCCATTGAAGGTGATGATTATTCTGAGGAAAAAAGAGACGCATTTGCATCCATTGGAGCGCATAAGTGCTTCTAGGCCTGGGACAAACTAATTCAATGAAGCACGTAAATGCCGAGTGATTGGATCAAAGAGTAGCCTATTACATTTTCATTCGAACCAACAACGTTGTCAATCGGAAATGGCATTCATTATGGCTCATGAGTGTTTGAACGGTTTTGTTGAAGTTTGAACCGTTCTGTTTTCATTGATCAGGAAGAAGAAGTTTTTCCACATATGAATAGGGAACAGATTCAACAGAAATTAAAAAAAATACTTAAGAGGACCCAAACAGGTAGAGAAACGTTAAATCCCAGTTTTAAGATGTGATAGAAAAATGTAGAATATGGCTAGAAACATCTAAGCAAGTGAATGGGATTTAACTGAAAGGTGAAAGTGGTACAATCACAAACACCTAAACCGCTATTGCAATCTTAGCACACAACAAGATAACTCCGCTAATGATCCACTCGAACAGTGATAAAAGTGCGTTTCCCACAGGAAAACAATGAACTTCCTGCGTTGCGATCTCATTAAAACCTCATTTTAACGCCATCACAGACAAACAGACGTAACACCTTGAACGATTTTCATGGAAATCCATCGCCCAGTTCACACTAGCATCACCTGGTGGAAAAGTTGCACGAATCACTGTGTTGTGCAATATCGTCAACAGAAGACGCTGGTGTGAAACGTCAAACGCATAGAAAAACGATGCGCGCGTCTCTAGTTGTGAAAGCCACAACTATGAAAATTTAAAATGATCGTTAAAAGCGTGGTCGATGGAAATTTCGCAAGTGTTACGTCTGTTTGTCTGTGACGCCATCGTCTCTAGGTACTGATGCCAACACCATCGAGAAGTGTGGAAAACGTTCGCCTCGAGAGGTGTCGTCTTCGTCGTTTATCAACACCAATGACCCTGTTCGTTATATGGTTCGCTCAGTCCTCCGACGGTCTAAGACTCAGATAAGTCCACTTCTATACGAGGAAGGGGGCTATTTTACGACGACAACCGACTCAAAGCATCCCTAAGGCAGCGTAGTACCGCCCGGAAAGGAATCGCAAGATTCGTTTCCTTCTAAGCGCCATTCATTAGCGCTGCCAACGATTAAGAGAACTTCGTGAGTGCGCGTGGTGGTGAATTGAAAGCCAACCACCAAGAATCAACCCTTGCGAAAAGAATGTTCGCTCCTCCGCAGCTGAGTATGGACCAGGATGCGATGGTGTCCCAGTATAAATCTAAACTTAATTTAAGTTGAGTCGAGTTAATTTAATATTTATCATGTTCATTTTCCTCAAACGAACGGGTTCATCAACTGGGGGGAGGTACGATTGTGGATGAAGAGACTTCTTCCTGGCTTTCTTGGGATGTAGGTCGGTCGGTTGGTTGGAAATCCTCAGGATGAACGTGTGTGCGAGACAATGTGTCCCGCGGGGACAAAACGCAAACCACACATTGGCATATCCTTGCGGTTTCTTGCGTTATAAATGGCTCTGGATTGAGCAGGTTAGTAAGCTATATGCTTCCATTCACTATCGTAGGAATCCAGTGCCGTGTGGAGTAGGATGGGGAGAGGGGTAACTTCATTTTCAAATCTGTGATTGGATAGTTGAGTATTTCAGTTGTTTTATTCTAGGACTTCTGAATGATTTACGACATACACATTTTGCAACCTCTAAGAGCATGCCCATTTGTACCATTTATACCACTTACTTCCATCGTTACACCTAGAGATTACCTTAGCAGACGGAATCCTAAATCGACCACGTCCTAACCGATGCGCACAAAACTTCCCATCCGGCGACCACCACGGCACAACTATGATCGACTGAAGCAACTGGATGTGGGCTCAGTATTCGCCCAGAATCTTGATGTAGCATTGCCAAATAAAGTCGAGCTTGATGTGGCCCCTCTAGGTCCCGACGTAACCGAGAGCACCATCGGGTACGTAAAAAGAAGTCGACGAAACCAAGTTCGACGAGGAGTGCATAGCGATTTTTGAGGAGAAGAACGCAGGAAGCAAGGGTGTTAGTGCTGCAGAAAGGAACCCGGCAGAACGAGGATGGAGACTGCAAAAGTGGAGTGCATCAAGCTGGAAGCGCAGAGGGAACTGGGAGAGGAGAGGACAAGATCGAGCGATACGTCGAGAAGGAGTTCTGATGGGCTGGATGCTTCAAACGCGAGTGAGAGTCGTGATTCGACTGCACCCACTGCTCCAGGACCAACAGCGGATATACAACGGTAGCAACTACGAGACGAACTAGCGCTCCACATGGCCACAGCAGTCACGCAGTTCCATGGGACAGACTCCATGTCATGGCACCGAATACCAAAGCTGCGGAATTCCTATCGGTTAACAAGTGCAGTAAGCATCCTAAACCAGGATATTTTGCCACAGTACTTGGAGGCCATACCGAACCTCGAGGATCTGCAGTTTACGGTGTATTCAGCTGCGGTGGCTGTTGTCAAGACGCTGGGATTACAAACGCGCCCGCAAGGAGACGGTGAAGGTCGCACACGCTCCAGCACACAAAAACCCGCGTGGATGCGACGGTTGGAGAACCGGATCGCTACATTGCGGACCAAGATTGGTCGATTAACACAGTACAAACAGGGGAATTGATCAACGAGGCTAGTTCGTTATGTTGCTGAAATTGTGAAGCCCGCAGAACTTCGAGATCTCACAGAAGTCAACATTACGGAGATCCTCGACACCCATGTACAGCGGTTGAGAGCTCTTGCGGAACGATTGCGGCGTTATGGAGAATGTTCGAAGCGGAAAGAACAAAACTGGATGTTCAACATTAACGAAAGGGAGTTCTACAACTGCATCCGAAACGACAAGCCTGATTATAAACAGGGCCTTCCGGAGATTGGCAACGTCACACAGTTCTGAGCCGATCTATGGGAGAACCCTGTCCAGCACAGTGACGATGGGATGTGGTTGGCAGAAGAAGAGCGACAGTGTAATGGAGTTGGAGACATGACCGTGGTCGTAGTAGCCGCCCAGGATATACGTGAGGCTACCCGGTATACCAGGACCCGATTTCGTGCACAATTTTTGGTATAAAAAATTCACGACGATTCACGGGTGGATGGCGGAATGTTTCAACATGGTGCTAGAAGACCCCACGCAGCTACCAGAGTTCATTACCAGGGGTATCACTTATCTTCTGCCGAAGGACCAAAACACAGCTGACCCAGCAATAACGTGCCTTTCAAGTCTGTACAAAGTGCTGTCGTCGGTAATAGCGAGGAGAGTACAAGCCCACTGCGTTGCTAACAACGTGATGACCAAGGAACAAAAGGGGTATCGCAAAAACACGCGAGGCTGCAAAGATCAGACGGGAACGTCATGGGCAACACGCTATGGGGATGTCGAGCACGTCCTTACAAATTACCGACGGAACAGCTGTATTGCGGTCCAGAACTCTCAGCATCAGGACAAGGGGGATACTTCAAGGCGATACCTTTAGTCCGCTATGGTTCTGCCTTGCGATGAATCCCCTCAGCAGAGCACTCAACCAATGCAACTATGACTACCAACTGAAAATTGGGGGAAGGAGTACAAGAATAACCCACACCTTCTTTATGGACGACCTGAAGCTGTTTGCGGAATCAGTACAGAGGCTGCATCAACTGTTGCAGCTTGTGACGACATCCGGATGGAGTTTGGAATTGACAAATGTCGGTCAGTCCATCTTCGCCGTGGTCAAGTAGTGGACGCCAGCTGTTTCAGCGTCAACCAACAGGAGGAGATTCGGAATATGGCTGAATGCGAAGCGTACAAATACCTCGGCTTCCTGCAACTGAGAGGTATTCACCACACAGCGATCAAGAAGGAACTTCAGGACAAGTTCTTGCATCGTGTTGCATGTGTTCTGAAGAGCTTTTTTGTCAGCCGGAACCAAGGTGAAGGCGATCAACGCGTTTGCTGCTGACTTACAGCTTTGGGGTGGTAAAGTGGACCAAGACTTAACTCGAGGCGTTAGAACGAACAGTACGAGTGGCGTTCACCAAGCACCGCATGCGCCATCGAGATAGTCACCCTGTCACGTGCAATAGGAGGAAGAGGCGTCAGCAATATCCAGGCACCAGGTGTCCAGGTGTCTCCCAGATCCATCAGTTGCGGGCATATTTCATAGAAAGCCAGAACCGTCATGAAATGTATCGCACTGTATGTGAAGCTGACCACGGTTACAGCGCCCTGCATATGGTGCAGGAGGATTAGCAGCTGAACTGCGACTTCAAGACCGTTGACGAGATGATCGTGGCGTGGAAGTAGAAGGAGTTGCATGGGATGCACCCCCATCAACTGGAGCTCGAGCACATCGATAAGGCGGCGTCGAACGCGGGGCTGGGGCGGGGTGACCTCTTCTCGGAAACAGAAGGTTTCATGGTAGCCATCCAGGACCGAGTAATTGCGACGAAGAACTATAGGCGGTACATATTGCACGAAGACGTGGAGGACCGCTGCAGGAAGTACAATTCAGTAGGAGAAACGATCGAGCATGTCGTTGCAGGCTGTTCAGTGTTAGCTGGATCTGCCTACCTCGATTGTCACAACGAAGTTGCCAAGACTGTGCACCAGCAGCTTGCTTTAAAGTAATCTTCTGGAATTCCTTCTGAGACTTTATTAGAGATTTCTCCATGGACTATTTCCATTCCTCCTGGAAATAATTCAGGAATTGCTCCCAAGATTCGTTTCGATATTCCTCCCGGTATTTTTCCTGCGACTGCATTCCTCGAGATGACATTCCAGGGTTCCTGTAAGATTTTTTCCAAATATGGGACAAGGAAGCCGTGTTTTGCATAAGTTGACTCCAGTAAAAAAAGGGGAGCAATATGACCTAGATAAGTATACTGAACGTGCACTACGTCAGCGTGGTGCGATACAGTAATGTTCCGATTTTATCACGCCCTCCGCGCGTCAGTCTTTCATTTTTCATTAATTTGCTGTTACATTTGCGAACAAGTGTTTCCCCTTTTCTTAAAGATGAATGTTGAAGGCGCGTTTTGCGACGTTAAAAATATTTAAAACGCGTATAGATTTTGTAGTATATTTAAAAGTAGTTTTAAATAGGGGCGTGATAAAATCGAAACAATACTGTAATCATAAGAACCTGTTGCATATGTAACATTACTGTAGCGCATCGGGGAGTACCAAGGCGGTCGAAAACAGTTCTGTTAGCGGTTCCAACACAGAATCAACTTTAAGCTGTAATTTATTGAAATTTATTAGCATATGTTTAGTGTTTACATATTTATAGTACTTACATTACATTTTTACTGCAAATTCATAGATACCTCGAGTCACAACAAATCCTCGAGTTTGAAATACTCTTACCTAACAAATACACATTTCATAAGGGATCATTCGTCGAGAGGAGATCGTAGTAGGCTGTGCGCGCGAGAGGCTGCATTATGAAACTGTCACACGTTTTCTTTGCTCCACGTTGGAAACAAAACATAGCGAACGATCAAGAGTTTGAAGAATACCCAACAAACATTATCGCTGTAAAACAAATGAATAAGCTGCTGTCAAGCTTGATTTTCAAAATTTTGGCTGAATAAGCTGTTATTCAGCAGTTATTGTTACTTGGGAATAATCAAGAATGTACCAAAATTGTCAATGTCGCTTACGCCCCTCTGCAGAAGAACGGCAATGGATGTCCTGGACACACAAATGGAAGTCAAGAATATTGCCTCCAGAGTACTGGAATTCGTATAATTTGGTGAGTCTGTTCTTATACATCGGCTTGGTGCCTAAACGTTGACCAAACTTATCCTTTGGACTTAACCCTCCCACTAACAATATCCAAATTCCCGTGACGCCTTGGCCTGAGAGGACGTAGAGGTCTCTGCATACCTTTCTTAGGCTCTCAACTAATATTCCTTTTCCATCCCTCAGCCAGCCGTCGCAAGGACGTGGTTAGGACAGCTCTCAGTTGTTGGAGGATTGCGTCAATCTTGTCTAAGAGTCAATGATTAGCCCCAAATCTCTGTGCTTTGGTAACGGACGGGAAAGAGGCAATTCTCTTAACAGCAGCGATTTGGGCTTGTACTACCTACGAATTTGTGCGACTTGATTAATGCTCATGCTAATTAAGGGAATATTCATCGCGAAAAATAAACTTTTGAGTTGAGAATTCATCAAGTACATGTAGAACTTTAGATATGGGTAGAGTTGTTAAGTTGTGTTCCAAGCTTGGCGACTTTGTCGGAAAATTTCAATACACCGAGAAAAAATTCAACTCAAAATTGAGTTGGATCCGACTCAATTTCGTTAAAAGTGGGATAACCCAATACTGAGTAAGGTGTCGGTTACCAATTTTCGAGCTGTTGTTCTTGTCGATAAAGACTGAGTAAACTCAACTCACGGCATTCAACATCGACCGTGAGTAGATTTGGAGCAATTGTTGAACTTTCATTCCGAATAAGATAAATTATGACCTCGGCAGGTAATGCTTTTTCTCGGAAACGTCATTACTAACACCCAATGTAGAATCTATTTCGAATTTACGGCCAATAAGTTTACTATCTACGGTTTCAAAAGTGTTTGAGAAGCTGCTTAAAGGCCAAATCCTGCAATATGTTAATAGAATGAATTTTATTCATCCTTTCCAATCAGGCTTCAGAAGTCAACATAGTACTGAAACTGCTTTGTTGAAAGTACATGACGACATCGCACAGTCAGTTGACAAAAATGGCAGTTATTAATAGACTTCGCTAAAGCTTTCGACCGTATGGTACACAGTAAATTGATCAACAAATTGATTTCGCTGTACAATTTTTCAAATCCTGCTGCAAAACTGATAAGAAATTGTTTAGAAAATCGTACTCAAGCTGTGTCCTGTAACGATGAGCTGTCTGATTTCACATCAACCATTTCTGGAGTTCCACAGGGTCCGGTCCTGGGACCAGTACTCTTTTCCCTTTTTATAAACGATTTACCAAGTGTTCTAGAGTTTTGTTCGATACATCTTTTTGCTGATGATGTCCAAATTTATATTTGTACCGATGGTAGCAGCGACTTGTTTACCATTGGTAATTTAATAAACCATGATCTTCGCAATGTCATAAAATGGTCTACAGAAAACTTACTTCCCATCAATTCAGAAAAAAACAAAGGCGATGCTTATTTCGAAGCGCAAAGTTCCTCCTCAACCACCTCTAATTTTAATTGATGGTGAAGTAGTTGAATTTGTTGGTAATGCTAAAAATTTAGGACTTCTTTTCAAAAATAATTTAGAATGGGATGCCCATATAAATAATCAATGCTCCAAAGTTTATGGGTCTTTGAAAAGATTGAGTTTGATAACTAAGCATTATGACTCTGGAACTAAGTTAAAATTTTTTAAATCTTTGATTTTACCTCACTTTATATATGGTGATTTTGTTCACTCTAATGCAATGCACAATGGAAAAAAATAGGTATAAAACGCGAATAAATTCAATATCTTTGCTCGGAGTAGATGGATTCAAATGAATTTTTGACACAAACTGCAAAAATCTCTACAGTTTCAGATAAAAAGGGTGTCGTTCGCCGTACGTTGCTGGAAATCAGAGTATCGGGCCCGTTTTATCCCATTCTCTCTCATTTTCACCTTTTTGGAAAAATGCTGGAGTGCAAAATAAATGATTTATTTGGTTTGTGTTTGTGTAAAAACTTCCGTAGTATCGAATGGAGCTGGTTTGGCTTACCACAGGGCCTTGAAAATTTAAATACTTTCAATTTACCCCGACATCCCCTTTTTCTTAAAAATTTCACATGCATCTCCGCCCGAAGTGGAACGCAAACCATAAGAGCAGGACCAATCCTATGTCAAATTGCCGATACTGTGGAAATTTTTCACAAATACGAGTCAAATTAGGCATTTATTTTGAACGCCAGGCGGGAATAGATGAGGATATTCTCAAAAATGTGTGAGAAAGAGAGAGCGGGGTAAAACGAGCTCAATACACTGATTTCCAGCAACGTGCGGCGAAGGACACCCTCCTTATCTGAAACTATAGAGATTTTTACAGTTTGTGTCAAAAATCCATTCGAATTCTTCTACTCCGAGCTGAGATATTGAATTTATTCGCGTTTTATACATATTTTTTCCCACTGTGCAATGGCTGAATCAGTCGATAAGCTAAGGGTTGCTTTAAATGATTGTGTCCGTTATGTGTATAATCTTTCGCGCTATGCTCACGTTTCACACTTACAAAAAAACTTAAAAGGTTGTTCCTTCGTAAATTTTTACAAATACAGATCATGCGTCTCTTTGTTTAGAATAATCAAAACTTCTTCTCCCGCTTATCTCTTTGAAAAGCTCGTGCCACTACGAGGAACACGGACGAAAAGCTTTAGAGTTCCGCAGCATAGTTCTTGTTATTATAGCCAATCGTTTTTTGTTAGGGGTGTTGTTAGCTGGAACCGTTTGCCAACTTATTTGAAAGAACTTCATTCTACATCACAATTCAAGAAGGATCTTCTGCAGAATCTGCGGTGATTGGGTATGACTAGCAAAAAAGAACAAATTAGAGTTTTAAGAAAATACGTGAACTCCAGATGAAGAACCACATTGTAACATTAAAAAAGATGATTATCTTAAGTTACATGCATTTGAATACCAAATAGGGTGACAATGGGTATTATCGGCAGGTTTGTTCTCTTCGTCATGGGGGGTTTTTGTCAGCCAAATTGCCTGAAACTTGACCATATAATTCAGCTTAGTTGGGAAGTATTTAAGACCAACTCTGAATTCAATAGGTTTCAAAAACCCCTAAAAGACGAAGAGAACAAAACGGCCGAGAATAGGTAATTTTCCCTTAAAAAATAAAAATAAATAACACTAGCATTACTAATTTCTGAGGTCGTAAATCACTTCATTTGTCCAAAAGCAGATTAATTCTTCCAACATTGCGGAAAAAAAAGTTCGGAACATCGATTCGCTCAATTGTGACTCAAAAATAAGTAACCGATAGTGAACGCGATGAACTGAGTAAAAGCACCTCATTGTCATCAAGCGAGCTAACTCAGTTTACACCAACTCTTTGTGGTCGACGAAACTAAGTTGTTGCTCAGCGAATGAGTAGAAATATTTTTCGGTGTAGGTGAACCGTTGCCTCGTGTTTTAAGCAATTCCGTAGAGTTTGCTCAATCCGTCCGAGAGGCACTGAAAAGTGACAAATTCAGTGTAGTCTACTCTATCTAAACGGCGCAAAACTCGACGATCACTATTGTACGATCATACGACGAACAATTTAACGGCTGAACCGACCTCGGTTGTTGATTGCAGTCTCTGTTCTGCTTCTTCCGACATTCGCTTCTTTTCACTGTCACGTTGACAGCTACCGGGGAGCGACCGGGATCTACATCACCATCAGCAGTGTTGAAAGATAGACGGTTCCCAACAATAACATAACATTGTTATCCTCTAGAATCCCCTTGACAACTCTAAAACTCTCCTAGAAGGCATGAAGGCCCTACGATAAAACCTTCATAGGTTGTACACTTGCATCTCCCGCTTTTCTGAATCCCCCTCCACTGGAGTAATCACTACATCTCCTCCCCACTGTTCCATTTTTCACTTAATATTGCCTATATCACTCAAACTCCACAAAACTACTCTTCGACACTCTTCCCAGTAAACCACACATCGTATTAAGAAGTACATGCAAAATCGCATTTCTAGCCGTCAGAAATCAAAATCGTAAAATCCGCTGAACCGCTGTTACAAGAACGACAAATCCAATTGTATATAAATCATTGTTGCGATTTGTTTACGAGTAACTTTTTTGTGTACAGAGCAAGCCGTAAATAGAGCTGATAGAAATCGTCACTGTTTGCGAACGCTGACAAGTCATATATAATGTTAGTTAAATGTTGTTGGGAATCGCTACGACTTGATGAAAATTAGCACTAAGTTTAGAAAACATCACTGAGGTTTGTTCACCCATTTTTTAACATAGGTAGGGTTTGGGTGCTAGTAGTGGACCCCCTAAGCCATCGAAATTTACTTCTGCGGCTTTTTAGCTATGTTATGTCAGTGGATTCTTCCAAAGTGTATTTTTATAACAAGTTCCATGTCCCCTCTTCATGTTAAGACCGTCAAACATACAACATTAATACATTATTCCAGTGAAATACGCATTTGAAAATATGCAACGATGTTGCCTATAATGGACCCCACCGGGGTCCACTATAGGATTATTTACAAATATCTCGGCGCCTATAGTGGACCCTCCATTTGATTTCCATGTTATCTGTCACGCTGCCGACGGAGCCTATAGTGGACCCTCCTGAATGTGCCTATAGTGGACCCTTTTGAGTGTTTACAATCATTAAATAGTTAAAATAATAGATTTTTGTGGCCGCTGGGAAATTCGTTTGCCAGGAACTGCTTTGTAGCAATGTAATTGATGTTCCCCCGGTGGAAGTTGCCTGGAAACAGTTGATTTGGGCATTTACTTACGAGTTTTTCTGTGGGGGGTCCACTATAGGCGCAGGGTTCACTACTAGCACACAACCCCTAGATGGTGGGATATAATTCATTGTCATTTTATGATCACAGATAAGATTTGCTTCTTCCCATTCCGATATATTTTATCACATCAGCAGATAAAATATCAATACATTGTAGTCATAATCATCTGACAATACATTGTAGTCATAATCGCTCACCACCGGCTGACCGCTAATTATTGTTTGGGTACTGGAAGCATTTTGTCTACCAATGATGTCCGGGCAATCCTTGGGAATGTCTTCGTTACCGAATCAAGACGAGTTTTCCTTTGGGCAATTAACTTTTTCTGCGACGACGACGACGACGACGACGACGACGACAGCGACGACGACAACAGCGACGATAACGATACGTACACTTGATTTATGTTGTAAACAAAACATGCCGTAATAAGTGCAATTCAAACTCGCCATCAGTTGTATAATTTGACAGCTCATCATTTGGTGCATCGTATATCAGTGCAGTAATGTAATGAGTGAAATCACAATGACTTATGAAAAATTGCAACCCAGTCTTCATTTTAGCATGCATGTAGGCAAGCAAGTTTCACGAGTGGGCAAGAATGCTTAAGTTTATGTTGGTCAAAATTTGTACCTTATTCAAGGCGGATCAGTTAGTACAATGGTACGGGTCTAGACTCACGATGTCGAGGTTCCGTGTTCGAGGCTAAGTGCCAACTTTTTTTGTTTTTAGCTTCTTTCGGACATCGTATTGCCAAACATAGGAAGTCATATTTTTTTCTTTTGATCGATTATCTGGGACATCGTAATGATGACCATGAGAAATCGTGAATTGTCGTCAGAAGTATGTATAACGCCTCCACTTTGGTACGTATATAGCAGTTTTGTGCAGTTTATACGATGAAAAAGGTTCTTATATAATAATGTATAACACAAATTATACAGTCCAAAATGTTGACTGGGTTAGAACTTCTTAGTCACTCATTTGAACACGGTCGTATCTCTTGAAATTCCATTACGGAAATAAAATCATTGAAGTTGAAAAGAATCATTATTAGGTACTCACGACTCCCATTACTGAAATGGACGTTTGGAGGATGCACACTCGGAAAAGTATTTTTATGAAGATCAGGAATTATTAATTTCGTTTTGAAGTCTTGACCATTCGGTTTTACCAATTCCATCAACATTAAGATCCCAGTCCAACGCAACGGCCCTTGGTAGGCGTTCCTGCCTGCGTCACTGCCTCCGGGGTAGTGCCAGTGATGGCTTGACAAACCCCCAATCTGTACGGCAGCAGTTTAAAACAAATGAAAAGTTACACATCATAAGACTCCGTCTTCGGCTTCCCGAGAGAGAGAGAGAGCTGGAAGACAACTTCCATTGTCTTAATTTTCCGCCTAGGCCCCGGGCTACCGCATGGCACTTCCAACCAGTCCATCCCTTGGGACTGCTTCACGTTCTTCACCACGGTGCAGGAGTCAGTTGGGAATGAATTATGGTTTTCTAAAGCAAAGTTTGCAACTGCAGCTCCAGATGGTGATGCCTGCTTTGCCCGGCTGGAATTCTCTCGGAAATGGACTTCCGACGCAAACGAGCCTGGCAACACTGGCCGATCTCAATTTCTTGATCCATGACTTGTCCACCCCGTAAGAAAGCGCCTATACTATGCATACGCAACAGCAGAGTGAGTGTCTCTGATTGCGGAAACCCGCCTGGGCCCATGTCTGAGTCTCGCATGTCGCACAACGGAACGAGAGCAAGATATGAATACGTCTACTTCCCGGATAATTTATTAAATGTAATTGCATAAATCGGTTGCCGCAAGCCATTTCCATACAATGCAACTACTCCTCCTTCTTGGAATCCGCATGCTTGCCTTTGCTTGCTTGCGAAACCTAAGATTTTCCTTCGTCCCAGTTTTCCGGACGACCCAGATCAACATTGGCTAGAAGCTTCACCCGGCTTTGTGCGAACCCATCAAAGATTCATAGGATTTACCCCCCTTAAGCTGGGTCCCACTAACAAGCGCTTTCGGTTCGAACAAGAACAAAAACTTAAACGTCACTCGTCCTTGTTGGAACATTTCTCACCAACCGACCGTCGTTTGCTCGCTTTCTTCGACCGAGGAGGTGGCTTTGCTATGCGGTGGCTTCCCGCGGAGAATTTTATTGCAGCAGCTCCCGACTAATGGGAACCCGGTCCTTCCTTTTCGCCAAATCCACCCCATACATGTCAGACAATGAGAACCTATGCCGCACCATGTGCCTTGAAATGGACGAAATTCCTATCGAATGTAATTTCTATCGTTTGTCCATGCTAGAGCTAGTGCGGCGTGGCTGGCTGCCTGCCGGCAAAGGCAAGTGACACAAAAAGGAAAAATTCGTTTGGTTCGCCATCGGAAATGTGTGTGGTTTCGCGAAACGAATTCCTCAGCGAGTCCTCCTTGGTCGTCCTATTCTATACGACTATCAACAAATAAAATGCTCGGACCTGGCGGCGAGCAAAAGCATTGAATACCAGCGCAAATTTATTTATGCCAACGGGGTGTACCACACGATGACATGGATCAATCGTATGGGGGGCGTCAAAACAAAAAAAAAAAGTTCAAACTATTGCACAAGAATTACTTTAAATAATATGCGAAAATTGCTAGAAAACCGGAGTTAAATTTACACAGCTGCACTGCAATGTTCTCTTAAAAATTAGAGGCTAATTAATGACAATCAGGCATAATTTGATACAGATCACAGTGTCCTTTTTTATTTTGAATACCCTCGGACCCTCAGAATCCTGGGCAGGAAGATCACAGAAACATGTGTTAAAATTTCAGAGAAGGAAATGCTCAATACTTTGAACTGGAAAAGTTTAGAATCCTGAGGAGTTGCCACATAATGATGTACAGAATGTGCTCAGGAATGCAGAGCAGGAGGTGTTTGGAACTTTGAGAAGGATGTGATTTTTATGTTCAGTGCTGAACGATTCTTGCCAATTATTTCACTTTTCGGTGGTTTGTGGTTTTCTGAAGTTAGGAGACTGTTAGTGTATGCATTTCGAGAAAACGGGAGTAAGATGTTTTTCCTTTTTTTTTCGAGAATTCCCCAAGAATACAATGACAAATATTGCCCATTTTACTGACATTTTACCAGATTTACTGGTATGTCTGAAACATACTGGCAAAACTTGTAATTAGAAGGCACGAAATGTTGCTAATTGACAAATTGAGAGATGAAGTTTGTGAAAAAAAAAATCTCGTTCAGGTGGGATTCGAACCCGTATTTGCTTGACCGGCACTTTAACCAGCTTAGCCACGGAATAATTAATAATTCTGCGGAAGATTGGCTTTCTTTTTCACAGAATTATTACTTGTTCTGTGGCTTAGTTGGTTAACCCTCTAATACCCATTTTTTTTAAATTTTAATATAAATATCATTTTTTTTTTCATCTAAAATCGATTTAAACATGTTTTGGAAGATGATTCTTTTTAATCCTCGATTGCAAGATTTTTGGTTTTTGATTTTTCTAATTTTTATTTTTGAGCATCCCCACATTTTTATATTTTTCCTAGAAGCCTATTTGGAGTACGGATTTCTTGAGACGGAAACATTATGAGATTTTATGATAATTGTTGAAATATTTTTAATTTAATTTTTTTGCATGGGAAATTTTGTTTTGCGTGTAATTTTGAGGAAAATAATTTTAGAGTGTATTCGACTCCCTTAAACTATTAAACATGGATAGAATAATTTGAGAAAAATTTAAAATATGTGAATTGTAGCGAATCAATACAGAATAAACAATGACTTCTGAAAGGCGACTAAAATATCTATTTTTCAATGATTTTTAAAATGTGTAAATACAGTCATTGCACAATTATGGGTCACTCTGTCACAATTATTAGTCAGACAGTTCACCATGCAATTCAAATGGAATTGACCCATAATTGTGGGTGACCCATGATTGTGCTATGACTGTACGTTTGGAAATACACCAAAACCCATTTTTAGATATACAGAACAGTACTTAATATCAGCCAAAAATATAAAAAAATTGATTTTCCACGAAACAAAAATTACAAAAATGCTCAAACTATACCCCGTCTAAAAGCGGGGTTGGGTCTTAGAGGGTTAAAGCGCCGGTCTAGCGAATACGGACTCGTGGGTTCAAATCCCACCAGAATGCGATTTTTTTTCACAAATTTTATCTCTCAATTTGTCAATTAGCAACATTTCGTGCCTTCTAATTACAAGTTTTTCCACTATTCCCCAAGAACTCCTCCAGTATATCCCTCCAAGATTTTTAAGACAATTTTTCCTCAATGACCCTGCGATTTCCTTAATGATTTCATCGCTAATTCTCTCCAAGAATTCCAAGAGATTTATCAAGAGTGTTCCGAGTATTCCTCCAGCAGATCGTCAGAAATTCATACAGCTTTTCCATGAAACATTTTGATTGTCAATGAGTCTTGTAGAGGTTTTCAAAACCATCATAAAACCTTTTACCTTTTATTTTGGTTTAATGGTGGTTTAAAACCTATTCTAGTCTATTTCACTAAAAAACGTCAATTGGGTTATTGGATTATGTGGAAATTCCTGGAAGATTTTTCTGAGAATTATTCCAGGTGTGCTCCCAGGTATTCTTTCAAATATTCCAAGACTCCAATTGTTGCTGCCGGATTTTCGCGGCAATCTCTATAAGATTTCCCAGGGAATTCTTCCAGAATATATTAGGACATTTATTTAACATTTTTATGGGAATTCATCCAGGATTTAACCGAAAACTCCTCCAGGGAATTCATTCAGGATTTTTTTTTGGGGAATCGTCCTGGAAGTTTCCTGGATATTCATCAAGAAGTTCCCGGCAATTTTTGAGGACTACTCCGGAAATCCCACCTGGGGTTCCCTAGGAATATTTCTAGGAGTTCCAGAATTTCTCCAGGTTGCTCAGAGATACTTCTCGAAGTTCATTTTCAAGGAGGGGCAAATTAAGAATTCCTGCAGTTTTTATGTAAGAACCTTTTCGAGAACTTTCGTAGAAATTTCTCTGGCTTCTCTGGAAATTTCTCCATAATTTCCTCCAGAATTTCCACGAAATTTACTTCAGAAGTTCCCCGGGAATTCTTTCCGGATTACATCAAGCAGTTTTCCGCATTTATGTAAAAATCACTTCAAGGTTTTCCCAGAATTTTTTGCAGGATTTTTCCGGAAATTTCTACACGATTTCCCTGGGAATACTTCGACGTTTCTCTTATCGTTACACCTGGAGATCACCACAGCAGACGGAATCTCAAATCGACCACGTTCTGATTGACGGACGGCACTTCTCCGACATTATCGACGTCAGGACCTATCGTGGCGCCAACATCGACTCCGACCACTATCTGGTGATGGTCAAACTGCGCCCAAAACTCTCCGTCATCAACAATGTACGGTACCGGCGACCGCCACGGTACAACCTAGAGCGATTGAAGCAAACGGATGTCGCCTCAGCATACGCGCAGAATCTCGAGGCCGCGTTGCCAGACGATGGCGAGCTCGAAGAGGCCTCTCTAGAGGACTGCTGGAGTACAGTGAAAGCAGCCATCAACGACGCAGCCGAGAGCACCATCGGGTACGTGGAACGGAATCGACGGAACGAATGGTTCGACGAAGAGTGCAGAACGGTTTTGGAGGAGAACAACGCAGCGAGGGCGGTAATGCTGCAGCAAGGGACTCGACAGAACGTGGAACGCTACAAACAGAAGCGGAAACAGCTGACCCGCCTCTTTCGGGAGAAAAAGCGCCGCCTGAAAGAAGCGGAGTGTGAAGAAATGGAACTACTATGCCGTTCCCAAGAAACACGGAAGTTCTATCAGAAGCACAACGCATCCCGCAACGGCTTCGTGCCGCGAGCCGAAATATGCAGGGATAAAGACGGAGGCCTCTAGACGGACGGACGTGAGGTGATCAAAAGGTGGAAGCAGCACTTCGATCAGCACCTGAACGGCGTGGAGAACGTAGGCATGGGAGTCTACGGCAACGGAGGAAACGACGATGCCAGTGCAGCGGAGGACGGAAATGAACCAACTCCCACGCTGAGGGAAGTTAACACTACAAGGGATACCTGGGGTCCATTGGACCCCAGGCGCCTTTCAGAGCTCGTCTTTGATGGAACACACCCAGCGAGGTGACGAAACTGAGGACATGAAGATATTCCTTTTAGGGTTAAGGATGCCATTCACCAGCTCAAAACCAACAAAGCAGCTGGTAAGGATGGTATCGCAGCTGAATTCATCATGATGGGCCCAGAAAAGTTGGCCACCTGTTTGCATCGGCTGATAGTCAGGATCTGGGAAACCGAACAGCTACCGGAGGAGTGGAAGGAAGGGGTAATCTGCCCCATTCACAAGAAAAGCGACCATTTGGAATGTGAGAACTTTCGAGCGATCACCATTTTGAATGCTGCCTACAAAGTGCTATCCCAGATCATCTTCCGTCGTCTTTCACCTAAAACGAATGAGTTCGTGGGAAGTTATCAGGCTGGCTTCATCGACGGCCGGTCGACAACGGACCAGATCTTCACCGTACGGCAAATCCTCCAGAAATGCCGTGAATACCAGGTCCCAACGCACCACCTGTTCATCGACTTCAAAGCGGCATACGACAGTATCGACCGCACAGAGCTATGGAAAATTATGGACGAGAACAGCTTTCCCGGGAAGCTTACCAGACTGATAAGAGCAACGATGGACGGTGTGCAGAACAGCGTAAGGATTTCGGGTGAACTATCCAGTTCATTCGAATCTCGACGGGGACTACGACAAGGTGATGGACTTTCCTGCCTACTATTCAACATCGCCTTGGAAGGTGTTATGCGACGAGCCGGGCTCAACCGCCGGGGTACGATCTTCACGATATCCAGCCAATTTGTCTGTTTTGCGGATGACATGGATATTATTGCCAGAACATTTGGAACGGTGGCAGAACAGTACAACCGCCTGAAACGTGAAGCAGCAAAGGTCGGACTGGTGGTGAATGCGGCTAAGACAAAGTAGATGCTGGTAGGTGGGACTGAGCGAGACAGAACAAGCCTTGGCAGCAATGTTACGATAGACGGGGATACTTTCGAGGTGGTAGAAGAATTCGTCTACCTCGGTTCCTTGCTAACGGCTGACAATAACGTGAGCCGTGAAATACGAAGGCGCATCATCAGTGGAAGTCGTGCCTACTATGGGCTCCAGAAGAAACTGCGGTCGAAAAAGATTCACCCACGCACCAAATGCACCATGTACAAGACGCTAATAAGACCGGTGGTCCTCTTTTTTTTTTTTTTCCTTCTAAACCATAGGGGGATAATCTGCTCAACAGACACCCTAACAGAAGGTTAGGGTAGTGTGGGTCTGACAGGCCGTCTTTTACAACAACAGTAAAATCCAGGACTACTCTCTCCTCGTACCCACTAAACCATTCCTATGGTCGCCAAACCCTACGTCTCTCCGGAACCACCAAGAAGGTATTGCTTCAGAGAGGGGCTAGTGCACATCGCACCCACAAGGTTAGCTGCGTAGCCTGCAGCAACGAACATCGATGGCTCGCTTTGGAGAGTCCATCACGGTAGCATGCTGGCGCTTAGCCAGTTTCCCGAGTGGTCCTCGCCACTCCCTTTGTCCTCGGAAGGCGGGCAGGGTCAACCCCGCCCGCACCCAATTGGTTGGCAGACATAAAGAACTGATTCCCACGTGCAAACCGATCTGATCTGCACGTAAGGAAGGGTATCACTACCCTTCAGGCCCTATCAGATGCACCCGTAGGTTGCAGACAGCAGGATCTCACCTACCCCGACCCTTGCCGGGGACCCCTTTCCAACCGCGGGCTCGGATCCAACCCAGTAGACCGACGCCACGACAGCACCGCTACCGGGACTTCCTCTCCGCGGCCACTTAATCGCTGTAAGGGTCGATCTCGACCATAGGGCACCGGTATGACCTACGAAGCCGACTCCGAACCCCTGGACCACCTCTTGTACTGCATCTGGACTAACCATTCTCCGAGTCCACGCGCCACCTCCTCTGTAGCTCCCAGACGATGTGGGTAATAGCCGTTCAAACGGCGTTCCAGCCAAACTCATCCCTACACATCCTCTGGACCAAGTTGTCCGGAGTTGTGTCCTCCCCGCATGTGGCAAGCATGCGGTCACGCATTGTGCGAAAACGCGGGCACAGAGGACCGGTGGTCCTCTACGGGCACGAGACATGGACCATGCTCGAGGAGGACCTGCAAGCACTCGGAGTTTTCGAGCGACGCGTGCTAAGGACGATCTTCGGCAGTGTGCAGGAGAACGGTGTGTGGCGGCGAAGGATGAACCACGAGCTCGCTGCACCTTACGGCGAACCCAGCATCCAGAAGGTGGCTAAAGCCGGAAGAATACGGTGGGCAGGGCATGTTGCAAGAATGCCGGACAACAACCCTGCAAAGCTGGTGTTTGCAACGGATCCGGTTGGCACAAGAAGGCGTGGAGCGCAGAGAGCACGATGGGCGGACCAGGTGGAGCGTGACCTGGCGAGAATTGGGCGCGACCGAGGATGGAGAGCGGCAGCCACAAACCGAGAATTGTGGCGTACTATTGTTGATTATGTCTTGTCTTAAATGTGATGTTGAACAAATAAATGTATGTATGAAGAAGAATTCAAGTGTAATCTCAGCTAACAATTTGATGCTGTACAAACGTTTCTGCATCTATTTTGAATCAGACTTCATTTGAACAAAAGCTGAGCACAAGAGGTACAATTATTTATTCAGCTCCTAAACATCTAATTTTGGTGACTTTTTTCAACCTTTAACTGATTTGAGGTTCTTTGATAGGCTGTTTCAAGGCTTAATATGCTCTTAATTGATAATCAACTAAATTTATCAATTGTGCAAAAATAAAAGTAAGAAAAACTTTCGTAAGCCTATTTTTACCACTAGCTGCTTTTATTTCCAAAAGAAATGTTTCGGAATGTATAAATTAATCTGTGGGAAAACTAGGATTGAACTTTGAACCTTAACACCTACACGACCACACACAATTGTATACGTATCCTCGAAAACAAGAGCATTACTTGTTGTGTCTGAATAGTCAAGAACATAAGTTAAACAAAGCCTGTATTAAGGCTGAACAAGAAATACAGACTATACGAAAACATGTTTGGGTCAGCTGTCAAATATTATTTGATTAAAAGCTGAACAACTGATGATTAATTCTGCATGTTGGTATATGCTTTAATGCGGGTTACACAGATGAAGAATATTCTATACAACTTGATATTCAGCCATCTATGTATTGCTGATTAAAGAAGTTGAACAAGCCATACTTCAGACCAATATTCAGCAGTCATTGTGTTCAGACACTGACACCATTAACCAGCTACTGCTCAGATAATATTCTCACTGTTCAGCATTTATTGTTACTTGGGATGTCCTCTAGCACTAGATTAAAACTTTCTCTAAAACTCGAGCTAGATTACATTCGAAATTTAAGCAACTTTCATCACAAAATTCTGAAACTAACGGAAGGCCTGTGTAATTTTATTGCTATTGCAAAGAAAAGATTCCATAGCATAGAAAAAAGTGAAATACTATCAAGCTTCTGAGCAGTAATCTTGTCGAAATTCAAGAAAAAAGCATTTTTTAAGAATTCGAATACGATTCTCCTAAGATCTTAAATATTTTCTTCAAAGTTTTGAGAAGAAATCCTCGACATTCCAGCAGAATTTTCGAAGAAATGCGAGAACCGGTTTCGAGTTTCAGTTTGGAACTGCAGTATGAAATCTTCAGAAAATATATTCGAAATCCAACCAACATTGAATTAGAAGTGGTCTCACACACTTGTGCTGGAAGTGGTGTTAACCATGAGGACATGTGACTCAAACTCTGAGCAAGAAATGCTCTTAAGGCGAAACTGGAAGCATGTTCTCATATTTTTGGTTTTTGATTTTTTTATAAAATAACGAATATTTAAATATTTTAAAAATCGGTTTTCGTACACATGTAGAGCATGGATAGAGGTATCTCCTATTTTTTTCCTGGTGGACAATGTTTTTCATTTTCGCAGAAACAATTTTTTATGAAATTTTGTTCAAAAATGGTTTCTACAAAAAAGATTTTTTTTCCACCTGGAAAAAAATCAGGAGATACCTCTATCCATGCTCTACATGTGTACGAAAACCGATTTTGAATATATTGCTTCTTTATTTCATTAAAAATCAAAAACCAAAAAGTGAGGAAATGGATCCAGTTTCGCCTTAATCCTCAGAAAGAGGAGCAAAAATGCTCAAAACGCGAAGGAGGAACAGCTCATAAGCAAAGAGTATTCAGAGTTCTGGACAGGATGCGATTAAAATCCAAGCTAGAATCTTGAGCAGCAAATGCAAAGAATTGCGATCAGAAAATATTCACAATCCTAAATAGGAAGTGCTCAGGATTCTCAGCAGAAGCGTTCAGAATTTTAACCTTTCAGAATGAGCGCCATCAAGCAATCGAAACTGCATCGCTCTCGCGCTGTACAGCGTGCGTTTTGAAGGGTTAAACAAAGAGTGCTTAGAATCATAGGCAGAGTGCTGATAATATTGAGCAGCAACTGCTCACAAGCCAATGCGAATGGTGTTCACAATCCTAAACATTAACTTTTCAAAATTCTTATAAGAAATTTCTCAAAAACCTAAGCAGGATTTGATAATAATCCAGAGCAAATACTGCTTAGAATCATGAGAAATTAATCTTGAGTTCTGAGCAGGACGTGTTAAATATCAGGAGTACCGTAAAATGGGGTAACTTTGATAGTTTTTCAGCGAATTTTCTCAATATTTTTACATGTAACAGTATTTCTCCGAGTTTCATATTTTTAAAACAAGTACTGGGGTATCAGTTAACAATTGCAATTAAAAGATTCGATAATCTGAAATATTTTGGATAACTTTTAGTTTTTTATATAACCGAAAATCAGATTTTCATTTTGGGGTAACTTTGATAATGCCCTAAAACACATCAAATCTCAATAAATAATCATTGATTGAAATTTTAAGTGTATGAACATGATGAGAGAAGGCTTGTGGAATATATAAGATAGAATTTTTATATCAAAACATTGATATTTTACTAAATTCTATATATAAAAATGAGTTTGTGGAGTATTGCGTGCAAAACACAATAAATTTAGCTATCAAAAATCATTATCTTTGTCATAATAAATGCTTAACGGTACATCAACATATGATTACATGCTATGCATGGTTAGTTTTCTTTTTTTGAGTTGTTTTTTTAATGTTTTATTAACAAATTTTGAACAACGCATATTTATCTACATGAAATTACAAGGGCATTGCATACTTTTAGGCGTTTATCAATGTATGGAGATTTATGTCACAATTTACAAAATTGCTTCCATTTCATAAAAACACACTTCGTTAAGAGATTCAAGGCCAGATTTGGAAACTATCGAGAATAAGAGTCCATTCATTGAAAAAATAGTTTTAACGAAGTCGTATAGCAGTTTGTTTGAAGGGGTTGTTGACAAATGACAAAAATATCAACAATTTTTATTTTTTGTCTAAAATGTTGTATATAAACTAGATTTTGATGAAAATTCGTCTAAGATGAACTTTCATATGTATATAATTGATTTACGTTTACCTTTTTCTTAACTGGTTGAAGGAATCATAGTTATAAGATAAATAACACAATGCCTGCCGTACTATCAAAGTTACCCGCATTATCAAAGATACCCCGTTTTACGGTAGGTAAAACTCATAATCTGGAGCAAGATCAGGTTGAAGTTTGATACAATCTATGCTAAGATTGTCTCCGAACCTGGGTTACGCAACGGTTTGAATGTGGATCATATCGTGTTCCATACCGAAGTAAGATTCGATCTGGAATCAGGATACGGTCAGGATATCAAGAATGGCTCTGAAGCAGGATGTGGTCCTACTCCAGAGCACTCTGAGCCACAAGTAGAAACTTTTTCTGAATCCAAAAAAGTCTAATCTGGAGTTCGATGAACTGCAAATCTTTCAACTTACTTATTTTAACGAATAAAGTGTCCCCAAAAACTGCAAACAACACACCACCGAGTTGATCCCTGGCATCCTGAATTCGTCAGCTAACATATCGGTCGGTACCTAGTAGGTACCTACAAACAGAAACACTACCCTAGAGTAATAGAGGAACCGGTACCTACCATTGTACCCAGCCAGTAGCGAGGCAGAGAGTGCGAGAGCATCAACGGACATAAAAGAAAAATAAAAACCGAAAATCCCTACGGGGAACCGTTTGTATGAGCTTTTATTGCCACTGCTGCCGCTCGCTCGCTGTGTGACTGCGGTCGTCGCTGTATCCCTTCATTTTCGCCTTGGGCAGCTGCACTCGCTCGCCCGCACTCTCCCCGGTTGTAATATAAGCGCAAACAGCAAACATTCATTTTACCCACCCATTGCCATCTGGTATAGAGATGCGGGGGTTGCATAATATGCAAGGAGGTCCTAGGAGAGCGGATTGCTTTTATTTTTGAAGGGCACCACACGGAGAGTTCCATTTCATTCGTGTGTGTGTATATGTGCTGGGAATCCGGTTTTGGGTGTCGTTTTATTGTTTCGGTTTCGGAAATATGTGTTCATTTCTTTTGTTGACTATTGTGTGCATTTATCGCCGCGCAGTTTTCAGTTGTGCTCTTAGAAAACGGCGTTGCTTCTTTCGAGAAATCAGATTACTATTTGATATGTACTTTTGAGAATGCATTCTTCGGATGAAGCCTATCATAGCTGTATGTATTCATCAATTGGTGTTGTGACTTATTCTTATTTTAATGGCTTGACACTATCAGATTTTGAAAAGTGTCAAACAGATGTTAAGTCTTCATTCAGTTAAACAAGAACCTTGCGAACCGATACTAACGGCGTCAACCGCAGCACAGTAAAGGAATTTGCGATTGAAAACTTTGTTTGTGGAACTGTCGATCTCTCGACTTCATCGGAAGCACCCGGATACTCGCCAAGCTACTCAGAGATCACGGTTTCGTTATATGCAGGAGAAATGTTGGATAGGATCCATGGTGTGAACGTGTAGATGTAATCATACTCTGTACTAGAACTACAGCAACACACGCAACCTGGGAACATCTTGTATAGTGATTAGTGATGTTCAGAGGCACGTAATCGGTTGGTAGCCGATTCATGAAATAATGTGCAGGTTTAGGATCAAGGGCCGAGTCGACTCTCCAACATCATCATAAGAAACGTGTAAGGCTCTTACTCCAGAAGCACTGAGATCTCCTGGTACCCCTCTGAAACCCTTTTTAATAGAAAGTTGCTGATCGGATAAATCCTATTTCTCTCACTTCCTTACATTCCCAGTACGCCCGTTAGGCATGACTTCGAGAACTTCCGTACATGAGTACACTCTAATGGTAAGCGTTCCACCAGTTACCGCCTTAATTTTTTTTTCTCTCTCTCTCTTCTGGAGCTTGCACAAGGGGGGGGGGGGGGGGGGGTGGGTTAACTCCCCCCATTATCGACGCTCTATAAACAAGGCGCCCCTCCGCATTTTGCCGAAATTGGGAAAACCCCTTCCCTTGGTACCATTTCAGTGCACGGGCCTATTCTGACGCCACTTCTGTGCTAGCGCCTCTTATGCCGCATCGCTCGAAGCACTCTTCGTCCTCTGCCACCACTAGTGCTATGGGCGTACTTGACTAGCGTACTCGACCATGCAGCATGTCGTCGACAATGCCATCATCGTCATGCTTGCCCTTGTTCAACTTAAGCGACTTCGCTATTGCGATGAACTCGCCGTTTGTCACCAGTGCGATATTATTTTGGGCGGTTTGGACATAGGGAATAGGGGCCCGTAGTTTTGTATCGTGGTGCGTGAACAACGTTTCCACGATCTTCTGCAGCATCTCGGGGAAGCGTTCTGCAGGTACTGGCTTCGTTTTGTCTGTCGTCCTACGGGGTCGTATTGGCTGCCTGGCAGAGATTTTAGAAGCACGCCCGTGTACGCGCCTTAATTTCTTTGTTCAGTGCCAATTTAGCCGTCCTACAGGCCTCACTTCGCTAAATTATATCCTCATCGGTGCGAGCTCTTTGCATCCTCCATTTAGCTCTTAGGCAGGATGTGTGGAGCTCTGCGATTTCTGGGCACCACTAGTATACCGGTTTGCGTCCACTTCTGGGTAGGAATGGCCTTGGCATTGCGGCGTAACATCCCAAGTAACAATTCAAAATCATTAATAAGCATGAGCGTTGATCAAATGTTCTACAAAAGTGACGACAGTTGAACAAGAGTATATGTCGAACAAAGTTGCGAATAAATGTTTCAAGCACTGAAAACTGCACGTTTGTTAACCATATTTCTGCACATTGAATAAGGTATGCACACAGCAAAATCTAGCCACCGCATTTTGGATAGAAATTTCTCTATTTTCAACGAATCGTGGCAATCTCTGGCGCAAATGAAAGCTTATTGTGTAAGGAATCGAAAAATATTTACTTCGGGATATATTTTGACATTGCGTTTAAAATAGAGTCAAGGGAACAAGAAGTCCTCGAAAAGTTTTTGCACAAACGTGCTGAAAATCTGACAATGTACATTAAAGCGACCGTCCCCGCAGACCTAAGTTAGCTTTCAAGTATTCGGTTCTATACATCATTACAACCTGGAAAGGTTGCAGATCAACTTAAGAGCAAGAAAAAATCGAAGTTTGGCAAGAAATACATAGTTTGGTCAACAATATGAATTTGTGGTTTGAAAAACCGAACTTTTAGAAATACATGTACAGCAAATAATCTTTTTCACTACGGGAAATGTCGGGACAAATGGCTGGCACCCCTTATTCGAAAGCTTAGATATTGTGTATTGATATGACTTGATTTTTGTCCCTTGTTTTTGGCGGAGAATGCTTGCGTTTGTATGCAGAAAATTATGCAGAAATTGTACTGCATTTTTTTCAAAAAACGTAAAATCTCATACATTTCAAAACTCAACCCAATTGAAAAATATTGAGTAACCGTGAATTGGAACCTTCAAAAAATGTCAAGAACGACAGCTTTTATCGAAAAATAAGATTGATTTTGACACAAAGGTGGTAAAAATTTCTTGGCATGCGGTCGAAGGTACTGTGCAAAACTTTACGGAAGGACTCAAGCTCAAAACTCGAGATGACGGATATAACAAGTCAAATCAGCAATGTCTTGATGTTAATTTGAAGTAAATTAATGCTTTTTTACGATGAATTGCTTTTGGTTTGGGAACAAGTTGGAATGAATTATTACTGCTTGATTTTCTTTGGCCAGATTTTGCTGTGCGCATACCTTAATTAATCGAACAGAAGTTTGAAGAAAGCTGATTAGGTATTTATTTCGTCTGCCTAATAGTGCTTTAATAATGACAGAAAACAAGCTGCTTCCGACGCATCAGATGCCGTAATTCCACATATGATCTACAATGGAACAAGCATATTATTAAAAGTTTAACAACTTTTGCTTGATCATGTTATTCAATTACAATAATATAGCTTAACAACAAGATGTAACCAGGTTTCTTTAGAACATATGTTACACTTTTATTCAATCAATGATGATTAGCAGTGGAACTGTGTTACTTAATTATCGTTGTTCGCCCTGCTCTCATTTGTAAACACGATTGCTGATTAGCAATCTAAGAAGAGCGTCTGCGGCCACCAGCTTCAACACCAAACAAATGTTTAGCAGCAGATCAAAATATTACACTTTCAAAATCATTCTGACTCACCTTTTGCATTACACGCTCCAACGACAACACAACCGCCAACAGAAACACCGAAAAAGGCAGCTGAAGTGGCTCCTGGGCGGCTTGTATTGACGAGTAGAATACTCACTCTGGTGCTACCGGTCGAACCGGGATCAGCTTCCGAATAATCCAATTCTATGGCTGCTTGGAGATATGCACCAGCGTCCACATTTTTTTCCTTCCGATACAAAACAGGAGCGGAAAAAATAAAACTAAGTTCACTTGTTCCGGCGTACAAGCAAAAAAATGTTCAAAGAGTTACCAAACTTACAACACAACACCATGAATGACTGCCGGACTGACAGACATATCAGCATACATGCCTTATGATTAAACGTTGCGGTTACAATTATTCAAACATTGATCAGCTTCAATGTTTATGAGGACAATTTGTTGAATAAAATACTTAGGCAATGTTTAAACAACGTATGCACGGCAATGTACTAGACTCAGGATTTGAATATTTATGCACTGCTTCGAATCTGCCGATTCATGTAATTCAGATTGAGGCAGACTGAATGCAAACGACTGTCAATCAGAAGGTCCCGAGTTCAAGTCTTTCCACCGATGTGATTTGTTTCATTAAAATTAAATTAATAAGGTGATGATGTAGGTATAAGATCAGAAAGAAATATTTCAGATTAAATACAAATGCAGAAATATGGAAAGTAAAATTATTTTTGCCATTTTATTGTTACAATGATATTGAAGAAACGTTTAATAAATGTTTTTGAAGCAGTTATAAAATCTATCTATTAATAGAAATAAAATCGTATGAGATACGTCATAACACCAACATGTTTTGATTGTATTATGGTGAAATAAATTTCGAAGAAAGCTTCTTATTACGCACTTTGCTGCTAATGCACAATAATGGTTTCTAAAGCCATTCTTAAACGATTAAACAAATAGCGTCAAACAACGATGTTTAATAAACGTTGAAGAAAAGTTTATGATTTATGTGTAAATAGCTGATGGTTCAAATGTTGAACAAGAGTTTAACAACCAATGTACGATCATTGAATAAACATTCATTTCATCGTGCTTATAGAACTGTTGATGTTGAATAGATTCCCATTATTGGGCGAACAAGAGTTGAAGAACAGTTTTATTTCAAAATTATTCAAATATAATACGACTAGCAGCTTAATAACGTTAGTTTAAGAAACATTTCTTCAAGCAAAGATTGTTTCTTGGGATGCACATGTTACCCTCCATAAGCAATTGCTCCACAAATACCGGCTTATCGAAATGCGAGGTCAGATATCCCCGATGACGGTCGATGACCACAGATGGTCACTGTGGTCTGTGGTCACAGTCGACCCTCTAGTCCGAGCTAGGGTTTAGATCCGGGTTCCAGAAGATCACATCAATGATGGACTTAGCACCGTTTCTACTGTTTTTCTGTCGCCTACGATCGCGACATCCACGTTCAGTGAAGAATGCTGGTGAGCGATCGAAGCGGTTAATATCATAACTAGAAGAAATTTTTTTTTATGTAATACATACATTTTTAGTGTATTGTTGTTGAAATGCTAGATTAGCAAAGAAAATAATAAACATTTTTTGGAAACATCAAAAATTCGTATGCACAATATCACTCGTATCACTCACGAATCGCATCACCGCTCGATCGCTTGCGATGCGATGTGGCCGAATGAGTAATTTCCAAGTGTGGCTTCCCACCGTTCGCCGGAGTTTGCTGTCGTCGCTGACAAGTAAACACACAAACTAAAGCGACAACCATTCGCTGCTGACTGTATTCGAATGTGGAAGAAGATGAAAAGTGGAAATCAGGAACCCTGCCTGCATTATCGTATGTTAATTCGACCTCTTCGCGTGCCTGGCCCACCCGTCATGTGATCCTTGTTCGCCGTGCAAATCAAGCATTTTTGTGCCGGGGTGCACTCCCCGACGATGTGGCCTTCTACCCCACTCTTCCTGCAGAGTTTGTTCCTGTCGGGGCCTCTACACGCCCAAGATTTGTTTCCTTGTTCGAAGCACTGGAGTCCCTGAGCCCCCTCGAGAACCCCTGAGATGCCATTGAGGCCTCCTGAAACGCCTCTGAGACCTACAAGTAAAACCCCTGACACCCCTTTGGATCTAATTAAATGCCCCTAAGCGCACACCCTAACCGGGTACATCTTTCACAAATTTATCTCTCCTTCTGCTCTTAGATGTCAATCTCCCGCACTCTAGTGGCCTACGGACAATAAGTGTGAGAATGTTGATATTGAAGTTTGACTGACACATACTTCGTTACCGACCATCTGATCGGTGCAAGCTCAGTATGCGTTGAGCACTCAACCAATCAGCAGGTATGTCTGGAATAGACGAAAAACTTAAAGCATCCACCAAAACAAGGGGTAATTTTTCACAAATGTATCTCTTCAGTTTATCAATTAACCCGTAAACACCAGGGACGATCTTCTTTTAATAGAAATGCAATATCTTCTTTGTTTTAAAACATTTTATCTTGGAGTCTTTTTTATAGTCAAGGGGAACAGTTGTGCTAAGAAATGCATGGTACCTCCCCCTTTGGATCCTCCCCCTTTTGCTGGTAGCCGAAAATACGTGGTTTTTTTTGTGATTTTTGTAAATTCTACATATTTTTAGTCAATTTCCATCATTTTGCTTATCATCATTAGTTTTAACTGATCTTCAACATACAATGTACATATTACTACCCATCATAGTCTGTCGAAGTTTTCATGCCAGAGCTATTCTAAGGCCTCCAAAGTACTCCAAAATGTGTGCCACAAATCTAACATTCTAAAACAAATTGTATACACGATGAATGATCACAAATCATACTCAAAAAGCCTCAAAGCACCGCTGGAAAATTGATGGTTCATGAATTGGGTGATCTAGGTCATCCAAACTACTCTGGAATTCATTTTCTTAAGATCTACAGGATCTACCATCATTTTTGTTCACTTTGTTCAAGAACTTTGGTCACGTTGATGTCCATTAGACCTCACAATACTACGAGAAACTCGATCTTGTGCGAGTAGGACATTCCGTGAAATACAAATAACCTCCAATACACTTTTAAGTTTATGTTACGGTATCTACATATTGTATTACGCTTTAATTGCAAAAAAAATCGTAGAATATAGTCTATACTGCTGATGGAGCCTCCTTGCACAACTATAATGCTTTTGGAACATTCATGGGATATTCCAGACATTCCAAACTATTCTGGAATAAGGACCTCCAAGGGCTATAGGCTCTACTCTTGTTTCTCTTCAGTCTATCGACATAATTCTTTCACGGTTGTGTCTGTTCCACCTCATTATATTACGAGTATCTCTATGTGTTGCTATTTGGGTTTCCACTGGCATACTAATGGACTCCAATAGATTCTAAAGTATGGGTCGTAATATCTTTAAATTTTTGGATATTTTTATTTTGACGAATGCTTACGGAATATAACCTACGTTACTTCTAGAGCCTCAGAGTGCAATTCTGATAACTTTGCAACATTCACTTGGTGAGCTAGGTCATCCAAACTATTCTGGAATTAAGACGTTCAAGGTCCATAGGCTCTACTCTTGTTTCTATTTGCTCTATCAGTAAAAATATTTCACGATTGAACCTGTTGTCTTGTTCTGACTTCTGGGGAAAGGTTCGGATGAGTTAGTCTGCCACGATTGCCGTTGTAACTAAGAATGAATGATTTATTTCTACTTCTTAACTCAATCGAGGTGGTGTGTCACACGCCTTTCTGCTGCGTGTGCAACTTATAGTTTATCGCACTCTACCGCAATGTGTTTATGCTACCATGCATAAACACGGTCGTTCGAGTTGACTCTATAAACACACAGGCGTAGTCAGGGTGTATCCACCACACGTCCTCTTTATAATTTTTTAAATTTTAGCCTATAGTGTAAAATTTAAAACAATACAGTTATTATTATTTTGAATATCATATTAATCTAATGCAAGATAGTTTATAAAGTATAACAATAATGTGTAAGTCCTATAATAGTGAATAAGACTGATATCATAATGTTTTGATTAAAATGTTTTATACAATATCCACCACACGTCTCTTTTATTCCACTTTTCTTTACTTCATTTAACTACGGTATTGCAATTCAACCCTCGATACTTCGTATCTTGGGCGCCACCTTCTCAAGGTGAACGTATCGCTCTACAATAGTTTGTAATGAAATAATTTAGTACGTTGTGGTTCATAAGATTTAATTGTTTGGATTCATAGTTTAATTAGTTGTAATAAATGGTTTCGTTCTATCTTTATGTATGATATCTAACCTATTTTTGATTCTTACCTCAACATTTTGACCTCTATCTGTTAGAACGGGATAGGGTCCATCGTATATGCTATTTAGTTTTGATTTTGCTTCGTTTTTTATTAGTATCAGTTGACCTGGTAAATATGTCATTGGTTTCAATTTAGTATTGAGCTTCCTGATTCTGTTTTCTTTGGCGTCAATTAACCGTTGTTGGATTTCTCGTTGTGTGATTTGAATTTTGTATTTCAATGATTTAGCATAATCTTCCAAATTGTATATCGGCGTTTGGGTTTCGTAATCTTTTAAATTTGATGGCAATTTACAGTTTTTACCAAATACTAGTTCAAAAGGAGTTTTTTCTGTTTCCAGATGAACAGTTGTATTGTAGGCGAATTGATAGAATTTAATCCAAGATGACCAGTTACCTGGTTGTCTTGCTGCATAAATTCTCAAAAAGTTTCCTAGACTCTTATGCGAGTTCTCCAACGCTCCAATCGATTGATGATGATAAGCCGTAGAATTCAATTTTTTGATTTGCAACAGTTCACAAATATGTTGAAAAAGTTCAGACATAAATTCTGTTCCTCTGTCAGTTGCAATCTCATCCGGTACTCCATAATTTAGCAGAACATTTTCAACAAAAGCTTTCGCGACAACTTCCGTTGATTTGTTCCTTATCGGTGTTGCTGTTATGAATTTGGTTAATTCACATTGTGTCGTTAAGATATATACATAACCTTCATTACTAGGCAATAACGGTCCAACAAGATCTAGATAAATCTTGCTGAATGCACTGTTTGCCGTTGTGGTAATGATCTGAGGTATGTTTCTTGGTTTGATGTGTTTGTTCTTTTGACAAGCTTCACATGACTTGATGAAATTTGTTACATCGTTTGTCATACTTGACCAAAAATAGCGTCTTTGTATGTTTTTTAGTGTTTTCTTGATACCCGCATGTCCTGCTGTTGGCAGTACATGGAAATCATTAATGATGAGATGTTGTTCAGTTTTGTTTTCAATGTGCTTCACTTTTGGATCTATCATTCTCATTATTGGCATGCCTTTATTCATATTATTGGTATATACCATGTTATAAAATTGTTTTCCATGATCCGTATTTTTTATTACGAGCTCGTTTATGTTTTTGTTTTTGCACATATTTCGCAGCATTACTACTATCCGCCGTAACTGGACTAGAGTCTTAGCTGGTTGAATGATTAATTGATTGTTTAACATACAAAACTTTACTTCAGGAAATTTATTTTTCTCATCGAAAGTTAATTCGACGGACTTCCCATATGATGGTTGCTGGCCAGGCGACTCATCATTGAAATCCTTATTTGTATTTGCTTTCCTTGCTGTGCTTCGGGTAGTAATAAGTATATCTTGTTCTATTTTGTTGTTTAATTCTTGTAAGTCTTTGATCGTAATTCGAGACAATGCATCTGCTAAAACGTTACTTTTGCCTGGAATATAATTAATTGTAAAATCATACTCTTCAAGTGCCAATCTAAATTTGGTTAATCTACTTGAAGGCTCCTTCATTGAAAAAAGATAAACCAATGGTCTATGATCTGTTTCTAAATCAAACTTTCTACCAAACAAGTAAGGTCTGAAATGTTTGATCGACCAAACCACAGCCAGAAGTTCCTTTTCAATTGTTCCGTAATTCATTTCAGATTTGTTTAGGGCTCTGGATGCAAATGCTACCGGTCTACCATTCTGGTTTGATAACACTGCTCCTAAAGCATATCCTGACGCATCTGTTTGCAATTTAAATGTTTGCTTAAAATCTGGGTAATCCAGTACAGGTGGGTTTATGAATTTCGTTTTCAAGGTTTCAAAAGCTTGCTGACATTCTGCTGACCACTCGAATGGTATTCCTTTTCTTGTTAAATGATTTAGTGGAATGCAAATTTTAGAAAAATCTTGTATATGCTTGCGATAGTAATTTGCGAACGCTACAAAACGTTTTACTTCATCGGCCGTCGTTGGTACAGGCCAATTGTTAACGCTCTCTATTTTTGAAGGATCTGGACGTACTCCTTCTTCCGAAATAAAATGTCCTAGATATATTAATTCTTGCTGCAGAAAGTTACATTTTCCTGGATTCAATTTTAAATTGACTCCTCTCAACCTTTCAAAAATGTCAATCAAATTTTTATTATGTTCTTCTAGACTTTTCCCAAAAACAATAATATCGTCTAGATAAACTAAACATTTTTCCATGCACAATCCCGACATTGCGACTGTCATTAATCGTGAAAAAGTTGCTGGGCTTATTTTGAGGCCCATGGGTAGCCTAGTCATTTGAAATTGTCCTGAGGCTGTAGAAAAAGCTGTTATAGGTCTGCTTTTGGGGTCTATTTCGCATTGATAATATCCTTGCGAGAGATCCAAGTGCGTGAAGTACTTAGCTCCCGCTAAAGAGTCTATAATTTCCTCAATATTCCCTAATTCAAACCTATCATCTTGGAGTGCATTGTTTACCTTTCGGTAGTCTATAACCATTCTCCACTTTTTTCTATCATTACACGATTTTTTGGGTACAAGAAGCATTGGACTGTTCCATTCAGAACGAGCTTCCTCTATTATACCGTTTTTTGTCATCTCTTTAATTTGTCTTTCAATTTCTGATTTTTGCGAATGTGGTAACCGATACGGTTTAGTGTACACAGGTTTTGTATTATCTTTGACATTAATCGAAGGTGTCAAAATTTTTGTAACGGTTAACTTGTCATTTTCAAGGCAAAAGATATCATTGTATTTTAAACATATCTTTTTAATAGATTCTTTTTCATTTCCAGATAAATGGTTTAATTTGAGTTCCCTTAATAATTGTTGTGTTCTGTTTGGGATTTCTTTACAATCATTTAGTTGGACTATATCGTAATTGTCCAGTTTCTCCATTTTTGGTTTGATTTCATTTAGAAAAACTGTCTTTTTTGAAACGTTCAAAATTTTTACGGGAATTTTTCCATCTTTTGGATCAACAATCGTATTGGCAATAAATACATGTGGTTTTATTTGTTGGCTCAAAAGAACATGAGGTTCCTTTACATTTACGGTTATGACTGTCGTAAGCTCAGTTCTTGCTGGAACGCATATTAATGAAACTTGGGGTTCATTAAAAGGTATTTCTATTTTTCCCTGGTTTGAATTTGCAATGAATATTTGTCTCCCGAAATGTAAGGTTACTCCATACTTTTTTAAAAAATCAGTACCAAGTAACGCAGGTACATTTGGGGGAAGACCCTTAACAACATACAATTTTGCTGTAAACATTGCATTTTCGTAACACAGGCGTGCATTAATACTTCCTAGGGCGTAAGTTGTTCCGTTTATTCCACGAATTCTGATTGTATCATTTTCATCAATAACCGTTCTCGGTGGAACAAGTTGTGCTGTAATAATGGAACAGCTAGCTCCACTATCCAAGATAAATGGAATTTGTTGGTCTTTGATATAAAAATTTATTGATGGTAGTCGTTTTCCTGAGTTACTCACGAAAAAGATCAATGACGTTTGCTACGTCATCTTCCGGAGGTTCTGGTCTTGGTTGAGGCACAGGGATTGCTACGTTTGCATGTCCCTGCCTTCCTCTATTGTTATGCCCTCCTCTTGGTTGATATTGGTGTTGATTATTATTTGGTTGATTATTGTACTGAGCTTGGTGGTTGTAGTTGTTTTGGTGCTGGTCGTAGTGGTTGTATTGATTTCTACCACGACCTCTATTGTGGCCATAACCTCTGGATCTGTTTCCTCTTCGGAAACTTGAGAATCCTCTGGTCTGGAATCCTCGTCCTCGATAAGGGTTTTGGGGTTTTTGCCTTGAGGGACTAGCATGAAACCACATAGCTGATTCCTCTTCAGTGTTTTGTACCTCTAGCGCATCACTGATAGCCTTCACAAGGGTATTAGGATTACGCGCTTTTAGGAAAAATTGAGTTCTATGGTCTTTCAGACCATTCGTAAACGACTTCACGGCAACGGGTTGCACAATGGCACTTGCCGCTGATTCATCGGAAAAGGTTCCTTGCGATACATGAGCTGCGGATAGTTTCGCCGCCAGCTCATTCATTTCATGTCCATATTCTGATATTGTTTTCTTTTGTTGTTTCATACTGGCCATCTCCGCCTCAATGGCCTGCGGACTAAATTTAATTGAAAATTTGTCTTTTAAAAGTTTCTTCACTTCAGCCAAAGTCGTCGCGGTGGTTATTGCACCGTGAGTTGGACCTGTTAACCTGGTTTTAATAAACTTAATCAATTCTGCATCAGGGACTCCATCAGAGTAGTCCTTCAGTAGATCGATTGTTTCGAAAAATCCAAGCAACCTATCGGCCTCGCCATTAAACTTATCGACGAGCCGTAAGGCTATGCTCAAATCAATTTTCTGTGCCATGTTGATTACTTGTTGCCCAAACTCCTCTTGAATGAACAAATTTTCTAAAATCGAATCGTCCAAAATATTACCGTTTAACCTTTCAATTCCTTCGTTTATGAATTCTTTTAGTTGCCGATACCTAGCAATGAGAGAATTTTGTAACTCTGTATCAAATTTATTTTTTGTTACAATTTCCTTTAATTCTTTATTTAAATTAATCAATGTATCTATTTTAATTTGTTTGGTTGCAGTAGCATAATCACTATATTTACGAAGGTTACTATGCAATTTCAATATTGCATCTTCAATTTGAAAAAATCTGTCCATTCCATTTCATAAAAGAATCGCTTAATCATTTTGTTTTATATTCCTTACAATTAAAACTTCCTTTGCATGGAATTCTTGTTGTGTACTGCCCAAGAAAACTTATATGCGTATGTCGAATCATTTGTACATCCATAGTCTTGTTTGTTGTACCTAAAAATTTGACGAACTTTAATATTTCTTCAATTAACTTAATTTTTGTCGATACTTCCCTTTTTGGTTTATCTGGTCAGAAACCGACGACGGTATTCTTCTAACGCCATCCTCAATTCCCCATAATTGAAATTGTAAGTGTCCATGTGGTCGCGTCGTCCGGTTCGCATCACAGCTGCCGATCCAATCTGGAACACCGCTTCAATAATCAGCTCCTTTGCGTGTAATTCCTCGTTACTGATTTCGATCCGTTTCACCAATAATCGATTATAATGGGATAACTCCCTGGTAAAAAACTCTGTACACTGTTTTATTGTTTCTTCGTGTAGATCACGTTTCGCACTCATTTTACAATATTGCTGGTTAGAATTGTCTTTTCTTCTTATGCTGGCAGGTTTGCCAAGCGGGACACTCGTTCGGCGACTCTCTCCGTTTGCTGGCGATGGCACTTGATCACTGCTTTTACCAGCAAATATCCTACGGCTACACCTGCTAGAACACACAGGGCCACGGTTTGTGCCGTAAGGTGTCCACTATTGGATGGTGCACTTGTAACACTGCTGGTCGGGGCGACGATCTCGTCCGCCGAAAACCAGCCCATTTCAACGGTTATTCACACGGTTATTCACTGTTCACTAATTACTTTCACAGTACCGTAATTAACTTTAATTCACAGGCAGACACCTCCTGGCAGGATCGCCATGTCTTGTTCTGACTTCTGGGGAAAGGTTCGGATGAGTTAGTCTGCCACGATTGCCGTTGTAACTAAGAATGAATGATTTATTTCTACTTCTTAACTCAATCGAGGTGGTGTGTCACACGCCTTTCTGCTGCGTGTGCAACTTATAGTTTATCGCACTCTACCGCAATGTGTTTATGCTACCATGCATAAACACGGTCGTTCGAGTTGACTCTATAAACACACAGGCGTAGTCAGGGTGTATCCACCACACTGTTGTACCTCATAACATTACGAGAATCGCTTTGTGTTGCTCTTTGAGAGTCGTCAGTTATATAAATAGTCTCCAAATTATTGTCAAGTAAAGATCTATTCAAATATTAGTAGGCTTTGGTTTTTCAAATCACAAAAATCAGCTTGTTGGTAGGTATGTTTTGAGATGTTGCGTATCTCCAGGAAATCCTCCAGAGGTTCCCTATGGATTTATTCAAGAATTTTTTTCAAGAAATCTTTTTTGGCTATGTCTTAAAGATTTCTCCAGGATTTTTTTCCAGAAATTTCGCAAGGAATTCCTCCATAAATAACTCCTCCAGGAATTTCTTCAGAAATTCTCTAGGAATTCCTCCTAGAAATCCTAAAGAAATTCCTCCAGAAAGTTTTCTAAAAAAATCTCAAGATATCTCCAAGACCCGAGCAGAAGAGAATAGCAAAATAATAACTACAAAATAACATAACCTGTTTTTATATCTTGTTTTGTTATTATTAACTTATCAAGGAATTACTTTTCCATAACATGTTTTGTTGGACAATCTTATTTTGTTATTATCCAGCTATTTATATGCACCCATTAAACATTATATAAATAACATGTTTTGTTATGAAGCAAACTAAGTTATTATTGTGATATTGAGAGTGTACAAATATTTGATAAACAATATCACAACAATGACAAGTTTTTAAATTGTAACTACATTATTGAAGATTTACGTTCTTTACAGCATTCCGTACATATTACCTAATAATTCTAATTATTATTCTTGTCAGCTTATTATTTTATGAACGCTTCGAAAATTATGTCCTGTTTTTTTTATTATTTTTTGTATCCAGTTACATATAGTCGTATCCATGCCATAGAAAATCTCAGAATGTTGGTGGATTAGTAGTTCCTCGGAAATAGTAAGACTCATATGTTATAATTTGTAATAAGGATTACACTATCCAAAAAAAAATGCTTTTGGTTTGTTATCAATAACTTTTGAAGATCAAAATTTGTTATTGAAATATTTTCCAAATTCATTGTTATTAAGTTGTTATTGACACAAACAAAACATGTTATTAAATTGGTCTTCCAGGAACATTTTTTTGTTATGATATTTGTTATTTTGCCGCTTATGACACGCAAGTTTATAACAGAATATGTTATGTTAATAACATTAAAATAACTGATTTCATTATTTAGTTATTTTGCCAAAATAATGCATTTTGTTATGCGACTGTTATTTTCTTTTGCTCGGGGAATACCCTAGGAAATTCTCCCAAAATTGATCCAGAATTTTTTACAAGAATTCCTCCAGGAAATACTCCAAAAATCAAATCAAATACTTCCAGAAATTATCCTACGACTCTTTCTAGAAAGTTTTCCAGAAATTTCCTAGATATTACTCCAGTAACATCTTTAGGGTACAGTGGCGTTTCGGTTTTATCACTAGTCATTTTATTCACTACTCGCCAAATTCACGCTCGATTTTATCACGGTTTTCGTTTCGTTTTTATCACGCTTTTCCTAAAACATTGTGAATTCAACATAAAATAGCACAGAATATAAACATGATATTGCGTAACTGCCTTTTAAGGCTATCTTAAGTCTGGAGTAGTATTGACTATGAGATTGAAACAAGAATAGCTTTCTTTGAATGGAGAGGGTGTAAGAAGATTCTTAATTTCATAGCAAATAAAAAAATGAAGCATATTTTATTTTAGGTCAATTGTATGTTTTTTTTGAATACTAGCTATCCCGGCAAACTTTGTTTTGCCAGGCTGTGTTGAGCTTATTGCAGTTGAGCTTATTGCAGCACCTCACTCTAGATTGATTTCATTTTGATCATGTTGAATTTCTTTTTGGCTAATAAAAATAAGTATTTCTACATTTTTAATACTTTTTTAGGTGACTTTCATAACTTCTCCTATAAACACAGCCACTCTGAAGACAGGTCGTACCGTGCAAAAAATATGTTGATCGATTCATCCGTTCGTTAGTTTTAATGCCTCAAAGCGAATTTAAACTGATGTACATATGTATATCTCAACCCCTCATTAGCTATTATGTATTGTATGTGTCAATAATTTTCAAAAATAAATGATATTTTATTTTTAGTTGCATTATATTCTCCTTGATTTTCATAGGGAATGTCCATAAATTACGTCACGCAAAAATTTGTCATTTTCAACCCCCCCCCTCCCCACTATGTCACACTTTTTGTATGGAACCTCTGAAAGTTTTGTATGGGTCGTCACACTTTGCTGAACCCCCCCTCCCCCCTTAAAGCGTGACGTAATTTATGGACGCTCCCATATAATAAAATTATAGCGATGTTCAGTCATTGTGTATTTCCCATTTCAGTAAAAAAAAAACACTTGGATATCTGTCCAAAGCTTGCAGTCCTTACATTTTTTTAAATTTTGTATGGACGAAAGTCTACAAGGGGAAGGGCGTCTAATATTACCCAAAATGAGTCTACGTAGTTTACGGACTGCGCCCAAGCAATACAATCATTGACAGATTACTTAAACTGTTGAAAATGTGAATAACGATTCAAAAATATTGTAGTTTTTCGATTTTCAGTATAAAATTTAAATTTATTACATTTATTTTTCATTTCGCCAAATTCACGGTTTCACTGAATTCACGGAAAAATTTTTTTGACCGTGATGAAATCGAAAAACCACTGTACTCCGAGAATTCTTATGAAAATTCCTTAAGAAATTCCTTCTGGAATTACTCCAGGAATTACTGCATGAAGTACTCAAGTACTTAAAGTGCTTCAGGGATTCCTTCAGGAACTCCTATTGGTATTGCTCCGAGAATACCTCCAAGAATTTCATCAGAATTTTCTCAAAAAATTCTCCACAAAATTCTCTAGAAGTTATTATAGGATTATAGGATTACAGAAATTCATCAAGAATTTTTTCTCCAGATATTCCTCAAAGACTTCTGCTATGAATTCCTCCAAGAATCCGTTCAGAAAGTTCCCCAGAAATTCTTTCAAGAATTCCTACAGGAACTCTAATTGTAATTGTGATAGATTTTTTTTATTTATTCATAACAGGCCCGTGCAACAGGGTGGTGAGGGGTGTGTGGTTGTGTATTAACCTACTTCTTCTTCTTCTTGGCGTAACGTCCTCACTGGGACAAAGCCTGCTTCTCAGCTTAGTGTTCTATGAGCACTTCCACAGTTATTAACTGAGAGCTTCCTCTGCCAATGACCATTTTGCATGTGTATATCGTGTGGCAGGCACGAAGATAGTCTATGCCCAAGGAAGTCAAGGAAATTTCCTTTACGAAAAGATCCTGGACCGACCGGGAATCGAACCCGTCACCCTCAGCATGGTCATGCTGAATACCCGTGCGTTTACCGCCTCGGCTATATGGGCCCTGGGGGGTGTTAACCCCCCTCCCCCATTATCGACGCTTCATACACTAGGTGCCCCTCCGCCTTTTGCCGAAATTAAGAAAAAAAACTCTTCCTTGGCACCACTTATGTGCATGGGCCTGATTCATAACGATATCCTATTGGTTGTTCTAATAAAAAAAAATACAAGACCTGCTCCAATACTTCTGTCAAAAATAACTCCAAGAATCCCTTTAAGAATTTGGCCAGGGATTCCTTCATAAATTCCTCTAGGAATATATCCAGGGAGTTTTCAATAAATATCTTAAAGAATACTTCCAGGAAATTCTTCAGAATTTTTTCCAGAAATGCCTATGGGAATCCCCTCAAGAATTCCTTCAAGAATTCCTTTAGGAAATGTTCCAAGAATTCATTCAGGAAATCCTTCAAGAATTCCTTCAGGAATTCCTGCTAGACATTCGCCAAGAATTCCTCCAACAATCCCATTCCAGAACTTCTTCAGCAATACCTCCAAGACTTCTTTCAAGAATTCCTCTAGGAATTTTTACAGGAATTCCTTGAAGAATTCTTTTAAACAATTTTTCAAATAATTCCAACAAGAATACTTCCAGGTATCTCCTCAAGAATTTCTTTAAGGAATTTTTGATTCCTGGAGTACATTCTGAAAGAATTCATGTAGTATTTTGCGAAGAAAGTTTTGAAGAATTTCCCGGGGAATTCTTAGAGGAATTCCTGGAGGATTTTCTGGAGGAATTCCTAAAAGAATACTTGAAGTTATTTTTTTCTGGAGGAATTTCTGGAGAAATTCCTGGAGGATTTCCTGAAGTAATTCCTGTCAAAATTCATAAAGTAGTTTTGGAGGAATTCCTAATATAATTCCAGGAGCAATTCCTGGAATATTCCGGGAGAAAGTCCCAAAATATTTCCCGGATCAATTGCTGGAATAATTCCTTGAGGAATTCTTATAGGATTCCATAGAGTTATTCCTGGAGGATTTTCTAGAATAATTATTGAAGGAATTCCTGGAGCAATACCTGAAGAAAAGTCTTCGGGAATTTCTGTAGTTATTCCTACAGCAATTCCGGTAGGAATTCCTGCTGTAATTCCTAAGAAATTTCTGGAATATTTCTTCTAGGGATTCCTGGAGTTTTTCCCAGAACAATTCCAAAAGGATTTCTGGAATATATCTAGGAGTATATCCTGGCGGAATTCCTTGAGGAATAACTAATGGAATTCATGGAAGAATTTCTGGAGATCTTCGTGGGGGAATTCATTTAGTAGTTCTGTAGGAATCCTTGGAGGAATCTCTACAGAATTTCTTGAAGCTGTTTCGAGAATAATTTATGCGGTAATCTCCGGAGGAATTAGTTAAGGAATTCCTTTTTGAGGAACTAACCAGAGTGGAGTCTGTGGACCTTGAACGTCCTAATTCCAGAATAGTTTGGATGACCTAGATCACCAAGTGAATGTTGCAAAGGAAGGAAATAAATCTGTGAAGTAATGCCATCAGAAATCCATGAAAGAATGGTGGTTAAATATCTGAAAGAACCCTTCAGAATTTTCCAAAGCAATTCTCTCAGAAATCTCTGAAGGAATCCCGTAAAGAATACCTGATGGAATGCTTAGAGGGATCATGATAGGAATGCTGACCAGAAGCTGAGCAGGTATTCCTGCAAGAACCATAGAAGATGTCTCTATAATCTAGAATTGCCTGAAAAAAATCTCGGAAGAAACCTATATTTTTTTTCATATTTTTTTGGGAAGAATCCCTTAAGGAATCACAGCAAGAATCCTGGAAGGAATCTTTGACGGAATTCCAGCACAAAGAATGCAGAAAATAAAAACTAGAAGAATCCTTTCAAGATTTTCCAAAGCAACCCCTGCAAAAATCCCTGAAGAGAAAGAACTCCGGAGCAATTCGTACAGAACTCGGAAGCAATATCTGAAGGAATCCCAGGAATAAACCTGGGAAGATTCTCGAAAGGAGTGCCTGAAGAAATCCTGGAAAGAATTCCTGAAGGTATCTCGAAAAAACCTCAGCTCATCTAATCTCATCTCAATTCTTCACCCTACTCTCTAGCCTCTACCTTACTGTCTTCTGTGCCCTCTATTCCAACCCTCTATCCTACGCTCTATCTTAACCTTTAACCCTACCATCTGCCTTACCCTCTACCATAACCACTGCACTGTCCTATCCTTTACCGTACTCTCTAGTCTATATTGTGGTTAATCGTATCGTCTACCCTACTCCCTACCCTAACCTTTTTCCTACCCTCAACCCTACTCTCTATCCTACGCTCTTCCCTACCGTCGACCCTCAGGGAGCATCCATTTAGTACGTCATGCTAAAATTGAGAATTTTCAACCTGAAGAACCTGAGAACCTGAGCCGCCATCTTGAATTCTATATACCCTTACTATCACCTTCACATCCTAAGGAATGTGTATGCCAAATTTGGCTGAAATTTCTTGACGCAATCCAGAGTTATGCCTATGTTCTGGCATACATATATACATGCGTACATACATATATACACATACAAATAGACAAACATGCAAACATATAAGCATACAAGCATATAAACATAGACTTTTGTATGCATTGATTGACAACTCTGCCGAAGAAATGAACTATAAATTATTAACCATTGTCAAGATTCCAGGGAAATATTTTTTTTTTTCGCATTTGAAATGAAGCTCATAGATCGTGACAATATGTATTCTTTGCAGCATCGTTTACTCCACCTAGTGAACCAGTCACAAACTATATTGTCTACTATGAGCAAGGTCTGAGTGTGGAGAACATCTTCTCTGAAGAATGTAGGGAATCGCGCCACTTGGACGGTGGCTTCTATTTTCGTCTGTTTTCCGCTATAACTCAGTCAAATTTGAACTAATTGTCACAATTTTTGGAATGCGGTGAGATAGGTATAGTATCTACCCGTGTACAACATTTCAAGTCAATTGGTTCAAAATTGACTGAGTTATAGTGGGAAACAGACGAATATAGAAGCCACCGCCCAAGTGGCGCGATACCCTATTCTAAAATTTTGCGTAATTGTGGAGATATTCACATCAAAAGGACTGTCCTATTGAGGACGCTGGGCGTTCGGGGCATCTGTCCTATAAATAGGACGCTGGGCGGATATGCGTTAAAGTTCCTTCAGAAATGTTTCCATGGGTGCCTTCAAACTGTAGATTATCCTCCATTAATTTCTTATAGAACTTCTTTAGGAAGTCTTGCATGGGTATCTTCCGGAATGTACCATAGATTTTTTTAATCCTCCAAAAAATATTTTCAAAAAATCTGCCATGGAGTCCCCCAAAATTTGCTTCGTGGATTTCTGAAGTAAACCTTGCCAAACCAAAAACTAGAAATTCATTTCTATTTTTTTGTCACATTTGTTAAGGTCTCTTCAAAAAATCTTCTAGAGATTGATTTAAGGGAGAAATACTGAAGTCATTTTCATGGAGACGCACCAGCATAGGGTCGCTTAAACATGGGAACCTTGAGTAACCTGCTCTGACTTCACCAAGCCAGCACTGATTTTCCCACAATCTTCTTCCAGCGAATCCAATACGTGGTGGAGCAATATCCATTAACTTGATTTAATTTACAGCTATCCGGTGCACACGGTTAACAGAGCACCGATGACTGAGGTCAGTACTATCTTCATTTTCAGTGTTCCATGTACTCTAAGCTCTCTCTTCATCACACTTTATCCCCGTGAGGGTGCACACAAGGTGAAATATCCCGTTTATACGCACTCGTGCGTGCAGTGATAGGCATGATAGAAATCGAGGTAAAATGCACCCCAGAAAGCAATATCTAAGTGATCTTGTGACTCAGTTAACCGTTCTGCCAAAATACCTGAACCGCACGAAGCCGCGCGGATTGGCATATATGGCAGTGGACGAGTGAATGCGTCATCACATCCAGACAAAAGAAGATGTTGCCGATCTGGTAACACTGAAATGGCACCTACAACCGGGCAAAGAAGCCCAAGCTGACAAGCGTTTCATACAGCTCTCCCCTCCAGGTGCCAGGTTTTGCTACTCTGTGGCCGTCAATGACGAACTACCACCACTACTGTGACTGTAATCGGTGGAACCTGCTGCTGCTGGCAATCACTTCCTGTTTCATTTCCGTCGCCGGCTGTTCTTCTATCCTATACCCCACGCAGAAAGCTAACGAACCACTGAACTACACTCAGGAACGGTGCAGCAACGATGATACAGCGGTGCACAGTTGGCGACCCCGGATTGGACGGACGACGCAATTGATGTGGTAAAGTTCATCCTTTGAAGACAATCATGCAGCCATCCTGCCAGCCAGCCAGCCAGCGTTAGAGTTCCGCCTCCTGAATCTAATCTGATGTGATTTTTCTCCCCCAGTTTTGCAATCGGGTGGAAATCCTATTCGCTCGATACCTGGTTGCTCTCGTCGTCGTCGCCACCATCGAGTCCTGTCCTGTGGATGTGATGATCTGTACCGTGTTCACTGCACTGGACAACACGGTCCGGGTCGTCCGTCGTCGTCGTCGTCATCATTGCATCCGCCCGCCGAGGGTTGACATGCGTTGAAACGTTCTAATTAGAGACCGAAACGCTCCCGGCGTAAATTAGTGATGATTATTTAGCGCAGTTTATTGCTTTCGGGAACAACAATTGCAACAGATGTGGTTACGCTTTCTGCCCGGGAACTTGCTGCACTGCCACTTGTGCGGCAGCTCCGCTTCGTACGTATATTGCGATTGTATGTCGGGGAGCTCATTCCTGATGCATATCGAGCTGTGCAGTGCACTGCATGCAACTCCGTTTGTAGATGGGGACAAATTGGTGCGTAGATTGGTGTGATGTGGCTAATGCATAGCTTGCTTATTGGATGCATCAATGGGAGAGTTGAGCTTAGGGTTACCAGTTACACTGTGGTTTTTGAACAAGGGACACCTAAATAAGCCACGATTCAGAAAACACCATCCTGGAAAGGATTCAACTAGTGACCTGCAAAGGATCCTACAAAAATCTAGGGAAGTACTCTCCAGAAATCCTGGAAAGGATTCCCCAGAATTCTAGAAGGGATTCTCCCAGCATCCTGAAACAAATTCTCCCACAATTCCAGGAAGAATTCTCTCTGAACCCTAGGAGAAGTTCTCCCTGAATCCCAAGAGGGATTCTCCCAGAATCCCAGGAGGGATTCTCCCAGAATCCCAGGAGGGATTCTCCCAGAATCCCAGGAGGGATTCTCCCAGAATCCCAGGAGGGATTCTCCCAGAATCCCAGGAGGGATTCTCCCAGAATCCCAGGAGGGATTCTCCCAGAATCCCAGGAAGGATTCTCCCAGAATCCCAGTAGGGATTCTCCCAGAATCCCAGGAGGGATTCTCCCAGAATCCCAGGAGGGATTCTCCCAGAATCCCAGGAGGGATTCTCCCAGAATCCCAGGAGGGATTCTCCCAGAATCCCAGGAGGGATTCTCCCAGAATCCCAGGAGGGATTCTCCCAGAATCCCAGGAGGGATTCTCCCAGAATCCCAGGAGGGATTCTCCCAGAATCCCAGGAGGGATTCTCCCAGAATCCCAGGAGGGATTCTCCCAGAATCCCAGGAGGGATTCTCCCAGAATCCCAGGAGGGATTCTCCCAGAATCCCAGGAGGGATTCTCCCAGAATCCCGGGAGGGATTCTCCCAGAATCCCAGGAGGGATTCTCCCAGAATCCCAGGAGGGATTCTCCCAGAATCCCAGGAGGGATTCTCCCAGAATCCCAGGAGGGATTCTCCCAGAATCCCAGGAGGGATTCTCCCAGAATCCCAGGAGGGATTCTCCCAGAATCCCAGGAAGGATTCTCCCAGAATCCCAGTAGGGATTCTCCCAGAATCCCAGGAGGGATTCTCCCAGAATCCCAGGAGGGATTCTCTCAGAATCCCAGGAGGGATTCTCCCAGAATCCCAGGAGGGATTCTCCCAGAATCCCAGGAGGGATTCTCCCAGAATCCCAGGAGGGATTCTCCCAGAATCCCAGGAGGGATTCTCCCAGAATCCCAGGAGGGATTCTCCCAGAATCCCAGGAGGGATTCTCCCAGAATCCCAGGAGGGATTCTCCCAGAATCCCAGGAGGGATTCTCCCAGAATCCCAGGAGGGATTCTCACAGAATCCCAGGAGGGATTCTCCCAGAATCCCAGGAGGGATTCTCCCAGAATCCCAGGAGGGATTCTCCCAGAATCCCAGGAGGGATTCTCCCTGAATTCCAGGAGGGATTCTCCCTGAATCCCAGGAGGGATTCTCCCTGAATCCCAGGAGGGATTCTCCCTGAATCCCAGGAGGGATTCTCCCAGAATCCCAGGAGGGATTCTCCCAGAATCCCAGGAGGGATTCTCCCAGAATCCCAGGAGGGATTCTCCCAGAATCCCAGGAGGGATTCTCCCAGAATCCCAGGAGGGATTCTCCCAGAATCCCAGGAGGGATTCTCCCAGAATCCCAGGAGGGATTCTCCCAGAATCCCAGGAGGGATTCTCCCAGAATCCCAGGAGGGATTCTCCCAGAATCCCAGGAGGGATTCTCCCAGAATCCCAGGAGGGATTCTCCCAGAATCCCAGGAGGGATTCTCCCAGAATCCCAGGAGGGATTCTCCCAGAATCCAAGGAGGGATTCTCCCAGAATCCCAGGAGGGATTCTCCCAGAATCCCAGGAGGGATTCTCCCAGAATCCCAGGAGGGATTCTCCCAGAATCCCAGGAAAGGATTCTCCCAGAATCCCAGGAAAGGATTCTCCCAGAATCCCAGGAGGGATTCTCCCAGAATCCCGGGAGGGATTCTCCCAGAATTCTAGAAGGGATTCTCCCAGCATCCTGAAACAAATTCTCCCACAATTCCAGGAAAAATTCTCTCTGAACCCTAGGAGAAGTTCTCCCTGAATCCCAAGAGGGATTCTCCCAGAATCCCAGGAGGGATTCTCCCAGAATCCCAGGAGGGATTCTCCCAGAATCCCAGGAGGGATTCTGCCAGAATCCCAGGAGGGATTCTGCCAGAATCCCAGGAGGGATTCTGCCAGAATCCCAGGAGGAATTCTCCCAGAATCCCAGGAGGGATTCTCCCAGAATCCCAGGAGGGATTCTCCCAGAATCCCAGGAGGGATTCTCCCAGAATCCCAGGAGGGATTCTCCCAGAATCCCAGGAGGGATTCTCCCAGAATCCCAGGAGGGATTCTCCCAGAATCCCAGGAGGGATTCTCCCAGAATCCCAGGAGGGATTCTCCCAGAATCCCAGGAGGGATTCTCCCAGAATCTCAGGAGGGATTCTCCTAGAATCCCAGGAGGGATTCTCCCAGAATCCCAGGAGGGATTCTCCCAGAATCCCAGGAGGGATTCTCCCAGAATCTCAGGAGGGATTCTCCCAGAATCCCAGGAGGGATTCTCCCAGAATCCCAGGAGGGATTCTCCCAGAATCCCAGGAGGGATTCTCCCAGAATCCCAGGAGGGATTCTCCCAGAAACCCAGGAGGGATTCTCCCAGAATTCTATGAAGGATTCTCCCAGAATCCCAGGAAGGATTCTCCCAGAATCCCAGGAGGGATTCTCCCAGAATCCCAAGAGGGAATCTCCCGGAATCCCAGGAGGGATTCTCCCATAATCCAAGGAGGGAATCTCCCACAATCCCAGGAGGGATTCTCCCACAACCCGTGGAAGGATTCTCCCAGAGTACTGGAAGGGATTTTCCCAGAGTCCTGGGAGGGATTCTCCCAGAAACCCTCCCAGGAATCCGGGAGAATCCCTCCCAGGATTCCGGGAGAATCTCTCCCAGGATTCCGGGAGAATCCCTCCCAGGATTCCGGGAGAATTCCTCCCAGGATTCCGGGAGAATCCCTCCCAGGATTCCGGGAGAATCTCTCCCAGGAATCCGGGAGAATCCCTCCCAGGATTCCGGGAGAATCTCTCCCAGGATTCCGGGAGAATCCCTCCCAGGATTCCGGGAGAATCCCTCCCAGGATTCCGGGAGAATCCCTCCCAGGATTCCGGGAGAATCTTTCCCAGGATTCCGGGAGAATCTTTCCCAGGATTCCGGGAGAATCCCTCCCAGGATTCCGGGAGAATCCCTCCCAGGATTCCGGGAGAATCCCTCCCAGGATTCCGGGAGAATCCCTCCCAGGATTCCGGGAGAATCCCTCCCAGGATTCCGGGAGAATCCCTCCCAGGATTCCGTTAGAATCCCTCTCAGGATTCCGGGAGAATCCCTCCCAGGATTCCAGGAGAATCCCTCCCAGGATTCCGGGAGAGTCCCTCCCAGGATTCCGGGAGAATCCCTCCCAGGATTCCGGGAGAATCCCTCCCAGGATTCCGGGAGAATCCTTCCCAGGATTCCGGGAGAATCCCTCCCAGGATTCCGGGAGAATCCCTCCCAGGATTCCGGGAGAATCCCTCCCAGGATTCCGGGAGAATCCCTCCCAGGATTCCGGGAGAATCCCTCCCAGGATTCCGGGAGAATCCCTCCCAGGATTCCGGGAGAATCCCTCCCAGGATTCCGGGAGAATCCCTCCCAGGATTCCGGGAGAATCCCTCCCAGGATTCCGGGAGAATCCCTCCCAGGATTCCGGGAGAATCCCTCCCAGGATTCCGGGAGAATCCCTCCCAGGATTCCGGGAGAATCCCTCCCAGGATTCCGGGAGAATCCCTCCCAGGATTCCGGGAGAATCCCTCCCAGGATTCCGGGAGAATCCCTCCCAGGATTCCGGGAGAATCTTTCCCAGGATTCCGGGAGAACCCCTCCCAGGATTCCGTGAGAATCCCTCCCAGAATCCCAGAAAGGGATTCCTCCCGATTCCCGGAAGGGATTCCTTCTAAATCCAGGAGGGAATTCCTCCAGAATTCCGAAAGAATATCTTTAAGATTTGTTTCCTGTATAGTACATTTTTTTAAATTTTCGCTATTTTTATAGAACGAATAATCTTTCAAAGTTACTGCCCTACATGGTAACCCTATCCATCGGAAATTTCCCACGTTGGCAAAGCAGGTGTCAGCGGTCGTACTACCGCGCGACGTCCACGGCAGGGCATCCGGCTTCCGGGAAATGCCCAAAGCGAGTTGCAAATTTCGAACGGAACATGAATTCCCCAAGTTTGATCCAATTTCATATCAATTTGACAGTGCGCCGCTCAATTGTCCTCTTCTTCGTCCAACTTGATTTAGTGTATCAATGAAATCCGTGTGTTCCGTTTCGCATTACAAGAGCCATTGATTTGCCCCTGTGGCCCATTGCGAATATAATACCACACTATACCATCACCACAGGTGATATCAATTAGTTTTCCGGATGTGCCTCCGGCCCTCCCACACTTTTGTGGGGCCAGTCACGTCCCGGGAGCTGCGATCGTCCAAAACAGCGGAAAATTAAATTCTCACCATCATCGCTTGCAAATGGAGGTATGGGTACCCAGTGCCCTTCCGGAAGCACGGCGTGGCATGGCATTGATGCTGCAAGTCACGCCCAGGCCTTTGAACGACACATCGGAAAAATAATAAGAAAAAAACCGGGGCGAAGTGAGAACCGAATTCCGAAATTGATTTCTGCCGGGGTGGCACTTCTGGCACTCTGTTGGCAAGTTCGTTTGTTCACACGATTGCCATGCAGGCAGGTGCACATACGGGAGGCGTCCGGGTAGCGTTTCCGATGGAAGCACTAGTACAAACAGATTATTGTCAGATTGTCCACTTGCGCTCGCTTATTTCGAAACTAAAGTCCATTTTTCTTCCGACGAGTGCCAAACCACCCGCGTCCCAGCCCTTGTTCCAAATGCAGTGCAGTGTGCAAAGGACTGTGTAGGTAAGTGCCAGAGAGGAGCGCAATCTAAATTTATTGCACTACTGCCCTCGGATTGGGTCCTGGTATCTGTAGTTGCTACTGAGGGTAAATACTGAGGCAGAGGTTCTCGAATCAGATCTGGTGGCATATCTATCTTTTTAGAAACTAGTCAAAACGAAAGATTAAGATGAAGATGTTAGATAGTAAGGAACGAAACAATATGTGCAGATTTTATTCGACGGTCAGTGATGTGGGACTCAAGACCGCGCCGTTTCCTTAGAACATCAAGCTAATAGAATGAACTTCAAGAAGCTTCATAGTTCCAACCAAATTCAGGAGTGCAACTTAAGCATTTATGGCTGTTGTGAAGGCTCAGTGTAGTTTTCTTAAAGGTTCATAAACCACAGGTTCAGTTCCAAATAGTTTGGAAACCACTGCACCTTGCCACTAAAGTATAAAGTGCTCTCCATGCCTAGGATCGAATCGAGCTTGCAGCTCCCCGTTGCTGCTTGCAATTCTTTGCAAGTTTCAGTAATTTAAAAATTTAAACTGCATTATAATACGAAATAGCCAAGCAGCCCTCTTGGTCGGTTGGTTGGTCGTCCGTCGTTGTCGTCATCCTATCGTAGTACTACCAGTGGACTCCTAACGGAACAGTCACCAGAAACCCCATTCGGAATTGGATTCACTTCATTTCTGTTCGGGGCTTTTTGTCCCGAGCTGAGCTGAGCTACTGTACCCCCGTTTTTCAATTGTACAACTGCACACAACACAATCTGCTGCTCTGCCGCCCGAGCGCGCAGAGGGCGACACTACTGACTGGGCGCAATGGAAGAATCAAAACTTATGCTTCTTTCGACCCGAATCCGGGGGAGATTGTTGTTGCATTTGGCGCAGCAGATTCAAAGGACCATCCCGATGCACTAGAAATTAGATTTCATTTATTTAGCAGAATGGCAAAGCATAAAATAAAATGGTCCAATGGTTGGGCACAGTGAGCAAATAAATGTGCTCCACTACTGGAACTAATAGAATTGGCTGCCGTTCATTGTAGTTTGTCGATTGGACTTAGGAGCCTAGGGTGATAGTGTTTCTATGGGTATTTGAAGTGTCGTTGACAAAATTCTTTTGAATAACTATTACCTAGACTTTCATGATATATCAGATTTTTTTTTCTAGAAATACTTCAAGAAGTCTTTAAATCCTGGAAGGGATTCTCCCAGAATCCTGGGAGGGATTCTCCCAGAATCCTGGGAGGGATTCTCCCAGAATACTAAGAGGGATTCTCCCGAAATCCTGGGAGGGATTCTCCCGAAATCCTGGGAGGGATTCTCCCAAAATCCTGGGAGGGATTCTCCCAGAATCCTGAGAGGGATTCTCCCAGAATACTAAGAGGGATTCTCCCGAAATCCTGGGAGGGATTCTCCCGAAATCCTGGGAGGGATTCTCCCAAAATCCTGGGAGGGATTCTCCCAGAATCCTGAGAGGGATTCTCCCAGAATCCTGGGAGGGATTCTCCCAGAATCCTGGGAGGGATTCTCCCAGAATCCTGGGAGGGATTCTCCCAGAATCCTGGGAGGGATTCTCCCAGAATACTAAGAGGGATTCTCCCGAAATCCTGGGAGGGATTCTCCCAGAATCCTGGGAGGGATTCTCCCAGAATCCTGGGAGGGATTCTCCCGAAATCCTGGGAGGGATTCACCCGAAATCCTGGGAGGGATTCTCCCAGAATCCTGGGAGGGATTCTCCCAGAATCCTGGGAGGGGTTCTCCCAGAATCCTGGGAGGGATTCTCCCAGAATCCTGGGAGGGATTCTCCCAGAATCCTGGGAGGGATTCTCCCAGAATCCTGGGAGGGATTCTCCCAGAATCCTGGGAGGGATTCTCCCAGAATCCTGGGAGGGATTCTCCCAGAATCCTGGGAGGGATTCTCCCAGAATCCTGGGAGGGATTCTCCCAGAATCCTGGGAGGGATTCTCCCAGAATCCTGGGAGGGATTCTCCCAGAATCCTGGGAGGGATTCTCCCAGAATCCTGGGAGGGATTCTCCCAGAATCCTGGGAGGGATTCTTCCAGAATTCTGGGAGGGATTCTTCCAGAATACTGGGAAGGATTCTTCCAGAATCCTGGGAAGGATTCTTCCAGAATTCTGGGAGGGATTCTTCCAGAATACTGGGAAGGATTCTTCCAGAATCCTGGGAGGGATTCTTCCAGAATCCTGGGAGGGATTCTTCCAGAATCCTGGGAGGGATTCTTCCAGAATCCTGGGAGGGATTCTTCCAGAATCCTGGGAAGGATTCTTCCAGAATCCTGGGAAGGATTCTTCCAGAATCCTGGGAAGGATTCTTCCAGAATCCTGGGAAGGATTCTTCCAGAATCCTGGGAAGGATTCTTCCAGAATCCTGGGAAGGATTCTTCCAGAATCCTGGGAAGGATTCTTCCAGAATCCTGGGAAGGATTCTTCCAGAATCCTGGGAAGGATTCTTCCAGAATCCTGGGAAGGATTCTTCCAGAATCCTGGGAAGGATTCTTCCAGAATTCTGGGAGGGATTCTTCCAGAATACTGGGAAGGATTCTTCCAGAATCCTGGGAAGGATTCTTCCAGAATTCTGGGAGGGATTCTTCCAGAATACTGGGAAGGATTCTTCCAGAATCCTGGGAGGGATTCTTCCAGAATCCTGGGAGGGATTCTTCCAGAATACTGGGAAGGATTCTTCCAGAATCCTGGGAAGGATTCTTCCAGAATTCTGGGAGGGATTCTTCCAGAATACTGGGAAGGATTCTTCCAGAATCCTGGGAAGGATTCTTCCAGGATCCTGGAAAGGATTCTTCCAGAATCCTGGGAAGGAATCTTCCAGAATCCTGGGAGGGATTCTTCCAGAATCCTGGGAGGGATTCTTCCAGATTCCTGGGAGGGATTCTTCCAGAATCCTGGGAGGGATTCTTCCAGAATCCTGGGAAGGATTCTTCCAGAATCCTGGGAGGGATTCTTCCAGAATCCTGGGAGGGATTCTTCCAGAATCCTGGGAGGGATTCTTCCAGAATCCTGGGAGGGATTCTTCCAGAATCCTGGGAGGGATTCTTCCAGAATCCTGGGAGGGATTCTTCCAGAATCCTGGGAGGGATTCTTCCAGAATCCTGGGAGGGATTCTTCCAGAATCCTGGGAGGGATTCTTCCAGAATCCTGGGAGGGATTCTTCCAGAATCCTGGGAGGGATTCTTCCAGATTCCTGGGAGGGATTCTTCCAGAATCCTGGGAGGGATTCTTCCAGAATCCTGGGAAGGATTCTTCCAGAATCCTGGGAGGGATTCTTCCAGAATCCTGGGAGGGATTCTTCCAGAATCCTGGGAGGGATTCTTCCAGAATCCTGGGAGGGATTCTTCCAGAATCCTGGGAGGGATTCTTCCAGAATCCTGGGAGGGATTCTTCCAGAATCCTGGGAGGGATTCTTCCAGAATCCTGGGAGGGATTCTTCCAGAATCCTGGGAGGGATTCTTCCAGAATCCTGGGAGGGATTCTTCCAGAATCCTGGGAGGGATTCTTCCAGAATCCTGGGAGGGATTCTTCCAGAATCCTGGGAGGGATTCTTCCAGAATCCTGGGAAGGATTCTTCCAGAATCCTGGGAAGGATTCTTCCAGAATCCTGGGAAGGATTCTTCCAGAATCCTGGGAAGGATTCTTCCAGAATCCTGGGAAGGATTCTTCCAGAATCCTAGGAAGGATTCTTCCAGAATCCTGGGAAGGATTCTTCCAGAATCCTGGGAAGGATTCTTCCAGAATCCTGGGAAGGATTCTTCCAGAATCCTGGGAAGGATTCTTCCAGAATCCTGGGAAGGATTCTTCCAGAATCCTGGGAAGGATTCTTCCAGAATCCTGGGAAGGATTCTTCCAGAATCCTGGGAAGGATTCTTCCAGAATCCTGGGAAGGATTCTTCCAGAATCCTGGGAAGGATTCTTCCAGAATCCTGGGAAGGATTCTTCCAGAATCCTGGGAAGGATTCTTCCAGAATCCTGGGAAGGATTCTTCCAGAATCCTGGGAAGGATTCTTCCAGAATCCTGGGAAGGATTCTTCCAGAATCCTGGGAAGGATTCTTCCAGAATCCTGGGAAGGATTCTTCCAGAATCCTGGGAAGGATTCTTCCAGAATCCTGGGAAGGATTCTTCCAGAATCCTGGGAAGGATTCTTCCAGAATCCTGGGAAGGATTCTTCCAGAATCCTGGGAAGGATTCTTCCAGAATCCTGGGAAGGATTCTTCCAGAATCCTGGGAAGGATTCTTCCAGAATCCTGGGAAGGATTCTTCCAGAATCCTGGGAAGGATTCTTCCAGGATCCTGGGAAGGATTCTTCCAGAATCCTGGGAAGGATTCTTCCAGAATCCTGGGAAGGATTCTTCCAGAATCCTGGGAAGGATTCTTCCAGAATCCTGGGAAGGATTCTTCCAGAATCCTGGGAAGGATTCTTCCAGAATCCTGGAAAGGATTCTTCCAGAATCCTGGGAAGGATTCTTCCAGAATCCTGGGAAGGATTCTTCCAGAATCCTGGGAAGGATTCTTCCAGAATCCTGGGAAGGATTCTTCCAGAATCCTGGGAAGGATTCTTCCAGAATCCTGGGAAGGATTCTTCCAGAATCCTGGGAAGGATTCTTCCAGAATCCTGGGAAGGATTCTTCCAGAATCCTGGGAAGGATTCTTCCAGAATCCTGGGAAGGATTCTTCCAGAATCCTGGGAAGGATTCTTCCAGAATCCTGGGAAGGATTCTTCCAGAATCCTGGGAAGGATTCTTCCAGAATCCTGGGAAGGATTCTTCCAGAATCCTGGGAAGGATTCTTCCAGAATCCTGGGAAGGATTCTTCCAGAATCCTGGGAAGGATTCTTCCAGAATCCTGGGAAGGATTCTTCCAGAATCCTGGGAAGGATTCTTCCAGAATCCTGGGAAGGATTCTTCCAGAATCCTGGGAAGGATTCTTCCAGAATCCTGGGAAGGATTCTTCCAGAATCCTGGGAAGGATTCTTCCAGAATCCTGGGAAGGATTCTTCCAGAATCCTGGGAAGGATTCTTCCAGAATCCTGGGAAGGATTCTTCCAGAATCCTGGGAAGGATTCTTCCAGAATCCTGGGAAGGATTCTTCCAGAATCCTGGGAAGGATTCTTCCAGAATCCTGGGAAGGATTCTTCCAGAATCCTGGGAAGGATTCTTCCAGGATCCTGGGAAGGATTCTTCCAGAATCCTGGGAAGGATTCTTCCAGAATCCTGGGAAGGATTCTTCCAGAATCCTGGGAAGGATTCTTCCAGAATCCTGGGAAGGATTCTTCCAGAATCCTGGGAAGGATTCTTCCAGAATCCTGGGAAGGATTCTTCCAGAATCCTGGGAAGGATTCTTCCAGAATCCTGGGAAGGATTCTTCCAGAATCCTGGGAAGGATTCTTCCAGAATCCTGGGAAGGATTCTTCCAGAATCCTGGGAAGGATTCTTCCAGAATCCTGGGAAGGATTCTTCCAGAATCCTGGGAAGGATTCTTCCAGAATCCTGGGAAGGATTCTTCCAGAATCCTGGGAAGGATTCTTCCAGAATCCTGGGAAGGATTCTTCCAGAATCCTGGGAAGGATTCTTCCAGAATCCTGGGAAGGATTCTTCCAGAATCCTGGGAAGGATTCTTCCAGAATCCTGGGAAGGATTCTTCCAGAATCCTGGGAAGGATTCTTCCAGAATCCTGGGAAGGATTCTTCCAGAATCCTGGGAAGGATTCTTCCAGAATCCTGGGAAGGATTCTTCCACAATCCTGGGAAGGATTCTTCCACAATCCTGGGAAGGATTCTTCCACAATCCTGGGAAGGATTCTTCCACAATCCTGGGAAGAATTCTTCCACAATCCTGGGAAGGATTCTTCCAGAATCCTGGGAAGGATTCTTCCAGAATCCTGGGAAGGATTCTTCCAGAATTCTGGGAAGGATTCTTCCAGAATACTGGGAAGGATTCTTCCAGAATCCTGGGAAGGATTCTTCCAGGATCCTGGGAAGGATTCTCCCAGGATCCTGGGAAGGATTCTCCCAGGATCCTGGGAAGGATTCTCCCAGGATCCTGGGAAGGATTCTCCCAGGATCCTGGGAAGGATTCTCCCAGGATCCTGGGAAGGATTCTCCCAGGATCCTGGGAAGGATTCTCCCAGGATCCTGGGAAGGATTCTCCCAGGATCCTGGAAGGGATTCTCCCAGAATCCTGGAAGGGATTCTCCCAGAATCCTGGAAGGGATTCTCCCAGAATCCTGAAAGGGATTCTCCCAGAATCCTGGTAGGGATTCTCCCAGAGTCTTGGGAGGAGTTTTACTAGAATTCTGGAAGGGATTCTTCCAGAATTCTGGGAGGCATTCTTCCAGAATCCTGGAAGGGATTCTCCCAAAATCCAATATCCTAACATAAAATCCGTAGAGTGACACCGCACGAGTGCGCCTGGCGGTAACATCTATCACGAGTAATTTCACTTGCTTTTATCGCAAATTGACGCCGTAAAATGCCATCCAACCAACGAACCAAGCCCGCAACTGCGGGGATCAGTTTTTTTTCTGCCCGCAGCAAGCCCGGATGTGCTCTGCGGAAAAATGAAAATATATTATTTCACTCTAAAATTGAAACCTACAGCCATTAAGATATCAAAATACAGTGTTGCATGTCCTGGAGGGATAAGGAGGGGGAAACAGTCGGGGTCGGAAAACAAGATACTCATGTCCGGAAGTAGCTTTGAAGCGAAGTAGATTCCCTGCCAGCTGCACATTCCATGGAGCGGTTTCGTCTTTGAGTTTTTTTTTCTTGCCTTTACTTCGTTGAGAAGATAGTTTTCCACAATTCACACGATGGAACGAACGGTTCGACCGAGATTGCATGCGATGTTATTGCATGCTGGTCATGGGGCACTGTGGAGCAAGATATGAGATTTGGTGGCAAAGCATCTATTTTCCAGCTATGATCTTCTGTCTTCTGTCTTCTGTCTTCTGTCTTCTGTCTTCTGTCTTCTGTCTTCTGTCTTTTGTCTTCTGTCTTCTGTCCTCTGTCTTCTGTCTTCTGTCTTCTGTCTTCTGTCTTCTGTCTTCTGTCTTCTGTCTTCTGTCTTCTGTCTTCTGTCTTCTGTCTTCTGTCTTCTGTCTTCTGTCTTCTGTCTTCTGTCTTCTGTCTTCTGTCTTCTGTCTTCTGTCTTCTGTCTTCTGTCTTCTGTCTTCTGTCTTCTGTCTTCTGTCTTCTGTCTTCTGTCTTCTGTCTTCTGTCTTCTGTCTTCTGTCTTCTGTCTTCTGTCTTCTGTCTTCTGTCTTCTGTCTTCTGTCTTCTGTCTTCTGTCTTCTATCTTCTGTCTTCTGTCTTCTGTCTTCTGTCTTCTGTCTTCTGTCTTCTGTCTTCTGTCTTCTGTCTTCTGTCTTCTGTCTTCTGTCTTCTGTCTTCTGTCTTCTGTCTTCTGTCTTCTGTGTTCTGTCTTCTGTCTTCTGTCTTCTGTCTTCTGTCTTCTGTCTTCTGTCTTCTGTCTTCTGTCTTCTGTCTTCTGTCTTCTGTCTTCTGTCTTCTGTCTTCTGTCTTCTGTCTTCTGTCTTCTGTCTTCTGTCTTCTGTCTTCTATCTTCTGTCTTCTGTCTTCTGTCTTCTGTCTTCTGTCTTCTGTCTTCTGTCTTCTGTCTTCTGTCTTCTGTCTTCTGTCTTCTGTCTTCTGTCTTCTGTCTTCTGTCTTCTGTCTTCTGTCTTCTGTCTTCTGTCTTCTGTCTTCTGTCTTCTGTCTTCTGTCTTCTGTCTTCTGTCTTCTGTCTTCTGTCTTCTGTCTTCTGTCTTCTGTCTTCTGTCTTCTGTCTTCTGTCTTCTGTCTTCTGTCTTCTGTCTTCTGTCTTCTGTCTTCTGTCTTCTGTCTTCTGTCTTCTGTCTTCTGTCTTCTGTCTTCTGTCTTCTGTCTTCTGTCTTCTGTCTTCTGTCTTCTGTCTTCTGTCTTCTGTCTTCTGTCTTCTGTCTTCTGTCTTCTGTCTTCTGTCTTCTGTCTTCTGTCTTCTGTCTTCTGTCTTCTGTCTTCTGTCTTCTGTCTTCTGTCTTCTGTCTTCTGCCTTCTGATGTCTTCTATTTTCTGTATTTTTTTATATTTTTAGTTTATTTTTTCTTCCTTCTTTGTTATTTTTACATTCTTCTCAACTCAAACTTCAACTTTATGTCCTATAAATATTATACTTAGTCGTTTTTTACCTTTTTTTATCTTTTACCTCTTTTTTCTCCTTCCCTTATTTTTCCTATTCTATCTGCATTGTTTTTTTATGCTATTCTCTTTCTGTTTTTTTAATTTTTCATTTTTCTTTTTCTTTATTTTGCAGCAATACTTAATAGCACACTGTGTCGCAGTAAAGTTGCAACCAGGACTGAAGGGTTTAATCGCTGTCACTAGCAGTGCTGTTGTGGTTTCCCACCAGCAGCCAGAGTCATCCTCTCCCCTGCTGCAAACCCGTTTCCGATCGAAGCAGTAAAAAATGGCGAGAAACACTAATAGTTGTGGGCATCCCGGCAATGTAGCATGATGGTAATGCAGCACTCTCTGCTGCTTCCTGACGAACACAAGAAGCACGGTCCGAACGACCGACCGACCATCCAACCAACCGACCGGGTTGCTGGTTGGTGATGCCTTTCCCAGCATGCGATTCTTTATGACACGAAGATGCATTCCTCAAGCTCGCTCACTTCCCCCACCACCACCGAAGGAAAGATTGCAAGAATTTCCGCAAACCGGAAAGATGTTCCACCGGATTTGTGCTTCTGGCTTCTGGCTACTCGTTAGCCCTGTTCACCGGTTCAGATGGAATCGTGAAGGCTCATGACAATACGTCGCTATTCGTCAAAACCAGTTGCATGAAATGTCCTTCTAAGTTAATAGAGTGGTAAATCTTCTAATACAAAGGTTGAAAGCAATCTGCTGAACCAGTCTAATGATCATCAGCTCCCAGTTCGTTCGGGAATCGCTGCGGGAAAGTAGTTCTATCGAGAGGAATCCTTCGTCCTGATCGGTTGTCCCACTTGCTTAAAGGGAAAGCAGGAATCGAGTAAACATTTCTCATCTTTACGGAACGTTCATTATAAACTCGGGCACCACCCATACCCCCGCTGTTTCCATAGTCGTCCATCCTGGTTGCTGGTTTTGAAGTCTATCAAAAAGTTAAACATTTAATAGCAAGCGGAACGAACATGTGTACCTGCCCGCTGGTTGATGCAGGTTACGATACACCCGGAAAGAATCTGTATGAAACATTGCGGAATTCCAGATAATTTTTCTATTTTGAATATCGCTTTACAGAAAAAGAAACTGAGCATCACCTAATACGAAATAAATTTGAGAGCAGACTGTCTTTGGGTGTACGAAAAGCACTCTGCACCTCTTATGACGATGGGAAATACCAACTACAGTGAGAAAACCAGAGTTTTCCTTCCATTGTAGCAACTCGACAAAGTGTACAGGAAATTTGAAACTAATTTCGGACAAGTAAAGAACGGAGCTAATGTTTGACTAGTGTTGTGACTACGCACAAGTACCATAGGAAAAATACCTGGAAGCCGTAAGATGTATACTATTTGAGGTATTCAGTGCCATGGAATGGAAATATAAATTTCATTATTTCTCTACAATTTTTTTTTTGCAATAGTACTCCTCATTTGCTGAATAATCTTGACACGAACTACAAGCAGAGATTCCTTTATAAAAAAAATTGGTCCTGCGATTTCATCAGAAATATCTCCTGCGATCTCTTTAGAGATGCCTGTAGATTTTTTTGGATACTCTTGCAGCTATTTTTCAGGGATCACAAAAATTACTGAAGAATTCATTAAAGAATCCCTGAAGGAGTTCCCTTGGGAATTCCTAAGAAATCCATGGTGGATTGCTTTATGAAATCCCTTAAAACTTCTTAAAATACCTTTGGAAACTCTTAGGAAAAAATCTTGAAATATTTTTCCGTGGATTTTTTGGAAACTCCGATTTTTGAAATTATCTTTTGAGCAATTCCTGAATAAAATCTTACCCAAGAAACTTTTTGATGACCAATTGGTCATGCAGAGGTTTAAATAACCGTCAATGAAACTTGAAACTTTTTGTTTTGGTTGTATCATGGTTCTTAGAGCCTATTCTAGTTTATTTATCTAAGAGAAACACCCTAAGATACCCCAAGAATATTGAAAAAAAAAATGTGAGAGTTATGGAGAAATTCTGCAAGCAATTCCAAGGAAAAAATGTTTGAAGAAATTGAGGAGATTTTCCTGGAAAAAATCGTAGAGGAGTTTTAAAAGAAATCTTTCCAATTTGACTGTAGGAAATGCAGTTAAAAGTACTGGTAGAATTCTTGAAGAAATCTCTCAATAAATTTCTGCTCTGAATGAATCTTCGTAAAAACTCCTAGAGATACTGCCAAAGGTATTCTCAAAAAAAAAATCTTATAAAATTTTCGGAGGGTTTTGCACACAAAAACCCTTAAACTACTACCTGAAGAAGTGATCTGAAGGAAATCCTGCAGACCACTGAAGAATGAATTTTAGAGAAAAATTTTGGAAGCATACCTGAACGAACTGAAGAAACCTCTGCAGATATTTATAGATAATTTTCTGTAAAAATTCCTTGAAAAAAGCTTTGAAATTAATTTGGTGCAATTTCTGCGGGAACTGTTAAGAGAATTATTGAAAAAAAAAATCAGACAGATTACTTGAATGAAGGTCTGAAGAAATCCAATGCCATGCCTGGAGGGATCTGCCGAAGAAATTCCTAGAGGAACTTCCTGAATAAAAATCGGTATATTCGCCTCACTCCATTCATATTCACTCCTGTTTGCTGAAGCGAATCGAGAAAGCTGCAGCTAACGGATTGTCTTGATCAAACATGTACCCCATCATCAGTGGGAAGCGAATTGCCGATCGTCGCAGTTTGGATCGCAAGCGAATGAATGAATGGCGAATGGTGAAGAATGCTGGTCAGCGATCGAAGCGGCTATTATCATAACTAGAAGAGAATTTCTGCATTACGTGCATACATTTTTAGTGTATTGTTTTTGAAATGCTAGATTAGCAAAGAAATTAACCTTCCGTAACTCGCGTGGTTGACTACCTGCGTCAGCACCACGCTAATGCTGAGTACAAAAAGCGAGATTTTTTCAACGTGTTGTACAAAATACAACAGCGCGATCGCTCGAGGGTTAATAAACATATTCTGAAAACTTCAAATATTCGTACGCGCAATATCACTCACGAATCGCATCACCGCTCGATCGCTTGCGATGCGAATGTGGACGAATGTTTAAATTCCATGTGTGGCTTCCCACCGTTCGCCGGTGTTTGCTGTCGTCGCTGACAAGCAAACACACAAACTAAAGCGACAACCGTTCGCTGCTGACTGTATTCGAATGTGGAAGAAGATGAAAACTGGAAATCAGGAACCCTGTTCCTGAATAATATTTTTAGAATTTTCTTGAAGTACTTCCACTTAAATGCCCGAAAAAATCTTAATATGAATGACATAACACCTGAAGGAACCTCTGAAATAATTCAAGCAATAATTTCTGAGAAAGTTTCTGTAAATATTTCTGAATTTCTGATTTTTTGAAAGGATCTTCGGATATCTGTGAAATAATCTTTTGAAGAAACATTTTGAGGAATTCTTGGAGAAACTTCTGGAGAAATTCCTGAAAGAATTTTCGGAATATTCCCAAAAAAAACTCTTAGAAAACATCTGACAATGTTTCTGAATTAATTCCTTCTGATATGTTTGAAGATATACAAGACAGAATTCAAGAATGCACTAGTATTAAACCTTGAAGGAATTTCCTATAGTATACCCCAAAACTCCAGGATAAATTTTGAAAGAAACCCATGGACCAGTTTCAACATTTTTTTTTAGAAATTTCTTGACACACTCCTGAAAAAGTGCCAAAGAAAATTCCTGGGGTAATTCCTGAAAGAATCTCTGGAGACATTCGGAAATCCGATAGCAATGCATTGTAACCGTTCGCCGAATTAGCTCGAGAGAATCTGAAAAACGCGGTGGCTTTTGCGCCACTCTCGCGTACGAGAGACCACCGGTTCATTTTCGATATGCCCGACTATTTGAACGACTCCTATCTCAAGGGCTTTCTCGAACGGCCGATTAAAGACTCCAAATAAACTAAAGCTAATGTACAAAACGTACGAACTCCAACAATAACGGAAATTTACACAAAAACGGACTAAAACTCAGAATAAACTATAACAAACAATTAGAGGTCGGTGAAGTGAATTTATTAAACAGGAATTTAAGGAATAAAACAAAAATAATAGTAGAAACAAAGAAAAACTAAAACAATTGAATTCATTAACGCGTATATTGTTCACAAAATGCTCGTCAAGTGTGTGTGTGTGTGTGTGTTGTGTGTGTGTGTTATCATGGCCATGATTAACGTACCTGCGCAGGTTTTTGGTCGTTGACGGTGCTATCTTCGTGGCCAATCGTCGACGACGGTGGGCTCTCCTTGACATTCGCCGAACTAAAGGTGCGGAGGGGTGTCGGCGCCAGTACTCTGCCTGATCGTGCCTAAACTGCACGCAGGTAGGCCGGAAGTATCCCCTTGAGTCCGTTTAACTGCCAGTAACTGGCGGGCGAGGACGAGCACTAGTGGCTTAAAGCCCAAAATAAAAAGCGCCTCTTGGACGCTGAAGTCCAAGGACGAAACACAGAATTAAACAATATACACTAAACACGAATTCAATTTTATATTACCTTTGAAAACAACAAATACGTGCACAGGGAGCAGAGTGTCTGCCCCTGGCGACAAAATCCATAAAATAAAACTTTAAAACAGAACGAACTGGGCGAAGGTCGCCGAAGCTCACTTCTGCTCACCAGCCGACTCAAACTGAAAGTGATGGAGTCAGTCGAAATCTCTAGTCAAGTAAATTTCCTGCTATTGAAGCAGTCGTCTATTCAATCTAAAAACTATTATATACAAGTGCGCCAAATTTAAATCGCACATGGCCGTAAAAACTATTTAGCGCCATCGAAAAAGTCCTATAAGATACATAATATGAATCGTCATTAGCTTAGCCTAGACACAAACCATATGTGAAACGGTTAATCTCTACTAATGGAAAACGGTTCAAACTCAAAGTCAAATGCAACGAATCCAATTCACATAAGATTTTACTAAAAAAGACAAAAACGTCAAAAGCTACAAATTAACTAAAATAATCATGAAAACTAATAATTAATCATAAAAAAAAACAAATTCTAAAATCAAAAACAAAACATTCAAAAAATGTAACAATTTAATCTAATTGAATTCAAACTTTATTTTACTTAAATAGAATAAAAACGTCAAAACGTTACAGCATTTTGAAGTAATACTAAAAATCCCTCATGCTAAAATTATTCCAAGAAACACTGGAACCTCTTTTTATGCACATAGCTGGGACTGCATAAATCAAAAAGTGCATGAATTAAAAAAAAGGGCATAAAAAGAGGGAAATTTGTGCATAAATTAAGTTTGGGCTTTAATGAAAGAATCAAGTTCGCGAGAACAGGTCTTGCTCCTCGGCATCTGATGTGGGGCTAAAAAGGTTTCCCGAAAGTTCCCAGAGAGCCCGAAAGAGGGGGTTCCAAGAGGCTCCAGGGGCGTTTTGAGGGGCTCCAGGAGCGTTTTAAGGGGTTGTTTCTGGGGATTTGAGGAGCCTTTCAATGGCCTTCTGTTAAGATTTGTTGATGTTTTAATAAGATTACAGGAAATTCAGGGGCATTTCAATAGTATTAAGGGGGTTCCAGGGACGTGGGACGTTTCAATGGGCTTTAAGGCCAATTCTTGAGAAATCATGAGCCTTTGAAGAGTGTTTCAGGGGAGTTTCAAAGTATTTCAGAGTTTCAGAGTGTTTCAGGAACATTTTATGGGCGTTCCTAGAGGTTTTAGGGGCGTTTGATAGTATTGCAAGGGGTTTTCAGGTGCGTTTAAGGGAGTTTATGGATCCTATTAAAAGCATCCAAAAGGGTTTCATAGGCATTTAAGATTGACTATGATGATTTAAATGGCATTTCAATGGGATTACAGAGGTTTCAGGGGCGTTTCGGGGTAGTAACAGGGTAGTAACAGGTAGTCAGGATAGTAACAGGGGGTTTCAAGAACACCTTTAAATCAAAGTGATCCTCTGAAACTTCCTCCAAGGTTTCCCTGAAATCCCCTCGAATTCCATGTTACGCACCTGAGAGGCCCCAAAACCCCCAAAAACTCCTCCGTAACACTTCCGTAACGCCTCTGAATCTCTCCGAAAATAATCTGAAACTTCCTGAAATGCCTCTAAGCCCCCCTTAAACCCCCTCGGATCCCATGTAACGCACCTGAGATGCTCCCTAACCCCCAAAAACTCCACCGTATCACTTCCGTAACGCCTCTGAATTTCGTCGAAAATGCTCCGAAGCTTCTAGAAATGCCTTCGGAACCCCCCTTTAACAACCTTGGACCCTATGTAACGCACCTGAGATTCTCCGAAACCCACAAAACGCCTCCGCAACGCCTTTTAAACCGGCCTTAAATGCTCTGAGTCTTCTTAAAATGCCTCCGAAACCTTTCCTTTGCTCTCCCCTATAAACACACCCAGGCCGCCATTGCAATTTCCCGTCAATATTAAATATTCTTATGCACAACATTGGTTCTGAGTAGCTTTCCTTTTTTTATCCAGGGCATAAAAAGGTGCATAAAAATAGCATGCATAAAAAGAGGTTTTAATGTATCCTGCGAGAATCTTCTTTCTGTAAACATTTCACAGAATGTTTGATAAATCCTCAAAGAATCCATAATTAGATTTAAGAATGTTCCTTGCGTGTAAATTACAGAAAAAAAATCGTTGAATAATGATGCATGAAGGGGTTTTCCCGGAAAATTCTTAATTGGGCGCTATTATGAAGTCATTTCCTCAGGGCGGAGCGGTGAAGGGGCGCTGAAATTTGGAAACCTTGGGTAACCAGCTCTGATTTTACCAGGACAGTACTGAACGGATCATTCTGCAGATGTTCTTGGCACTGAAAGGTGACCGACACAGCAAAAAAATTCTTGTGATAGGGGATGTGTGCCATCAGTAATCTCACGCTCCCTTTTTCATCCTATTCGAAAACAAGCGATTACGGCACCGACTGATTCCGTTCTTTTTGTTTTCATGGGTGCTCACTTCTAACAAAAAATACAAAAATAAGAAACAAACAAACAGCGCTTCAATCCTTTGTTTTTCGTAAGATGAAAATGGGAGCCACATGCTTAATAAAGGAACCAATACCCTATCACATCATTTTCGCTGCACATCAGTCGCGTCGTAAAAGCGATGTCGAGATTACGTTCTTTCCACGCAGCAAATCAGCCGCCGCAGCTTGACAGTGGGTCTAGCAATCGCTATAGAGCCGATTCGATAGATGACTCATTTATAGGTAAAATATTGGCATGTATTCGTACACTGATCCGTTGATTGTGAGGCATATCCCTTACCTCTCGGCCATTTCACCGAGTTAGACAGTGTGTTATAAAATTTGATACTGCTTCACGCAAAACAAGAAAAGCTACCAAAAATTGAGATATGCCTTTTCTACCAATTTATGTATTAAAATCGTACAGAAAATGTGATAAATCATAATCCATTCGTTGTATTAAGATGCGCTACACGGTTCCATAGCTTCCATACCACTACACACAAACACCTCCATTCAAACCCGAGAAGTTGAACCGGGTTGCGTCTAAAAATAACTTTCGCTTCGCTGCTGAGCTTCGCGTCCTATTGTCTTTATGGAATTTTCCACTTGCAAACAGCAACCTGCTGGATGCGGGCTTTTCAGTGCACAATGGGTCTAGAGTCGTATTTACGAAGACAAAAATGTTTCTGCCAAGTTCTGTCATTTCTTTTTTTTTCATTATTGTGAAATGATTACGGTCAATTAAGTGTGGCTTATCCAAAAATCTGCTGAATAATTATTCTCTATACAATATCAGAATTTACGGGATGAATGACTCATAAAAGGTTAAAATCCCTGGTAATAAACAAACAAACAATATCAGAATGTTTTACAAAGTCATAGCAAATTTACAAAAATAAAACATTCGATTGATTTGATTGATTTGTCTTTATTAAAGAGACTTTCAGCCCTTGGATAAAACATTCGAATCATTAGAACTTTTCGAAAAGTTTTCAATAAATTGCAACTTTTTTGCCTTTGGTCATATTTTAGTCGAGTCCAACGATACATGAAGACCAATACATTAGTCGCAAACTTTCAAAATTTAATTTAATTCGGTTCGCTTAGTCCTAAGGTACAGTAATTTGATAAACGGAAGTCAAAAACTAGATATAGATAGAAGGGCTCTAATTTCGTGTAAAGTTGAATAATCAATCAAGCCCAAATTTGCACCAATTAAATCAAACTCGTTGAGGAACAAGTAATCAAATTTTGAATAGTTTTGGTGGACTTTATAAAAGGATACAACTTACTAAAAATGTTCTAGGCAATTTTTAAAACTTAGCATGCTTTTGTATATACCACTAGGCGGTGCTAGAGGTCAAGCAGATTTTAAATTTAATATATCTCAGAATTCTGGTCTGGTCAAGTTCAAAGACACCAACAATGTTGTTTGGTAGGTCAAGGGCTTACAGTTAATGGTCCACTTGTTTCGAAATTTTGCCACAAGGAAGCGCAAGTTACACATTTGCAAAATTATGGAAATGAATTTTTTTTTTCGTAAAGCAATCAAAAAGCTGTAATTTAGTTTTCTTTGAACATATTTAAGTCAAGTCAAAGATTTTTCAAAGAGCTATATATTAGTCATAAATGTGCAAAATTTCATTTCATTCGGTTCACTTAATCCAGAGATATAGCAGTTTAACGAAGAACACTCAAATATGAAACATTTTACTAGAGTCGCTCCAACTTCATGTAAAACTATCCAATCGAGCTCAAATTTGTACCATTTATAGCTAATTAGTTGTGCAACTAGCAGATACAATTTGAGAATATTCCCTACACATTATAGAAAGTTACAGGTTACATATTCGAGATAATAAGTAAAAGATACATGCTTCTACTAATTTGCAACTAGCGCCGTCTATTGGCAGAATCCTGAACTAATCAGCTAATCAACTGAAACGCCTTAATAAACCAAACAACATTGCCGAAGAAACCAACTTTCTAAGTAATCAGAGTTCTGAGATATATGGAATATAATAATTAATTTATCGTCAGCGCTACCCAGACATGTCCAAACACTGCACTGCACGAGGAGTCGATGCTCAAACACACCACCATGGGTGCCAAGCCACCACCTAGCTCTCCGTGTTTCAGAACGAACACGCACCGTGTCTGGCTCAACACCGGTGTCGGTGGCGGTGCTCAGGCACTGGGCACGGTGTTTGACGCTTCGGGTAACACGGAGCCCGAGTGTTTCCGATTATGCAAAACACTCGTGCGAGTTCAAGCGCTCGGTGCCGTTCATTCTCCAGCACCAGTTGTAAACTTGCAAATGCTGTTGGTCGACGACGAGAGTGAAGTACTTGGCGGCTCCTTTTGTGTCTTTCTCGTCCCTTCTGACTCAGTGGCTCTGATGCAGCCAAGCTACCACGCACTGTGGCCGAGCTCACTGCTTTGGTGTTTTATACAATCGGAAACACTCGGCCTCCGTGCTCAACCAAAACTGAAACACGGAGCCGAAACTGAGGCTCGAGTTATAACACCGACACGAGTGTTTCGCCAGTCACACTGCGTGTTCATCAGTAGAAGCTGAACGAAGGTGGTGATATGAACACACACGGTGGTGTGTTTACGGGCGAACACGCCACCGGTGCGGCACGGTTTGGTGTTTTGCCCATGTCTGGCGCTACCTAGTGGTGGAATTTTGAATCAAACGGCCCATCACCAGTAAAACCTTGGCTGGCCTAACAACTTTGCCAAGTATACCGAATATTTAGGTAATCATGGTGCTAAGATGTACGGTATGGAAATTTCGCTGTCTGTGATATCTGTCATACCAGAGACAAACAGACGTAACACTGATGAAATGTTTATACCAAATATCTCATCATCCTGATTACTTAGAGAGTTGGTGTCTTCGGCAATATTATTTGGCTGGTCAAGAACTAACAAATGATGAGCCGTTTGATTCAAAATTCCACCACAAGGCAGCGCTAGTGAGCAAACAAATATTATATTCCATATATCTCAGGACTCAGATCACTTAGAAAGTTGATGTCTTCGGCGATGTTGTTAGGTTGGTTACGGCTGCTCAGTTGATTAGGTGATTGGTTCAAGGTTCTGTCAGTAGGCGGCGCTAGTTACGAATTAATTGAAGCATGCAACTTTTATTTATTATTTCAAATATATTCAGCAAGCTGTAACTTTTTCAATAATGCACCAAATATTCTCAAATTTTTCCTGCTAGTTGCACAACTAGTAAGCTATAAACGGTAGAAATTTGGGCTCGATTGGATAACTTTACATAAAATTGGAGCAACTCTATTAAAGTAGTTCATATTTGAGTGTTCTTCGTTTAATTGCTATAGCTACGGCTTTTTTGTTGACAACAGAGCTGATCGTTAATGAGTCGCAATGACGATTTATATCCAACTTGATTTACCAGTTCCACAAAACGATTTATCATTTAATACGATTCAGATTTTTTAGGAATATAGATGCGATGTAGCGTGTACATCAATATACGATATGTGGTTTACTGGGCTGGTGGCGACGGAATTCTGTCCTCTTAGTAGGACTGGGTGACACTGACCTGAAACGACGAATGGGCTGATGTCGGAGCTGCCCTCCGTTCCATAAAACCAGGGCAAGGCCTTAGATTTCTCGATCTGTACCCACCAACTTAGGAAACTGAGTGGAAGTTGGTTCAGTTGAGTAATCATGATTAGCGCTGATCCTGGCTTTGAGCTCAGGTCGCATAAGTGCCTGTGCCAACCCGTGGGTGGACTCTTTGCTTGCATATATAACCACTGGGATCCTCGGGCGACTATTTCAGTGGCAGAGAGGGACAGCGGCTCTAAGGCTTTTGCAGTGATGAATAAATTTATTATCGAAGCGAGCGGAAACGAGAACCCAGAGAGCGAGACGATCAAGCCGTTCGCGAGAAGCGGACTGGTTATATACATATCACCGACATGAGCTGCAAGGGTAGAATCCCTTCAGCTACGGCTGAGGACACGCAGATGAGTGGACCGGAACTCACACGTGCGCTGAACCGCAACAGAAATGGGCTTACAAAAATGCTGGTGGTCGTCGAACAGTTCGAAGAGCAGTTGATCGACTACACGAGCGGGCGGAACAATATCAGCAAAGACCTTAAACAAGGTCTTCTGAAGCTCCACATATCGGTGACCCTGGCCAAGAAAGAGTACGACCTCTTGGTCGAGCGACGAAGTAGTATATTCGATGCATGTGGAAAGGAGAGGTCAACGCCAATCGACTGCCCATCTACGGACATCACTACTAGGGTGCACCCTGTTGGGCTGCAGGAACGACGAAAAACTCGGCCCAAGCCAAAAGGCCGAGATCTGTGGACGAGGATCGGCCAGTGATGGATTAACACCCACGCAGTGCGAGCAACCCTAAACCGGTCGCAAAACGAGTAAGAGAAAGTCAACAAGTTCAAGGGAAGGAGAATCCTGGGATTACGGTTGGCAAAAAGAGAAAGGAGAAAATATTGAGGAAAACTAAGGCGAAACTTGCTCGCAAACGCACGAAGAGCGGCGCATTTATCCTCAAAACAGAGGGAGGTACTAGGGGAGGTAGCTACGCATATGTACTGCGGGCTATGCGAGGAGAAAATCGTCTCTCGGCGTTGGGCGCGGATGTCAAAAGCACCGCGTGGGATGATGCTGGTGCTAAAGAAGGATGCGACCAATAAGGACACCTCATATAAAGCACTGGCACATGAAGTACTATCATTGCTTGTAAATTTGAGACGATGGCGGAAGCGTACATCCGGCTAAAGAGTGAAGCCAGGCGAATCGGATTAGTCATTAATGCGTCAAAGACAAAGTACATGATGGCAAAGGGCCCCAAGAAGGAATCACCGCGCCCGCCACCCCGAATTCATATCGACGATGATGAAATCGAGGCGGTTGAAGAATTCGTGTACTGACTAGTGACCGCCGACAACGACACCAGCAGAGAAATTCAGAGGCGCATTGTGGCAGAAAATCGAGCTTACTTTTAACTCTGCAGAACTCTACGATCGAATAAAGTTCGCCGTAACACGAAGTTAACTATCTGCTAAACGCTCATTAGACCGGTTGTCCTCCATGGGCACCAAGCGTGGACCCTACGTGCAGAGGACCAACGCGCCCTTGAAGTTTTTGAACGGAAGGTGTTGCGTACCATCTACGGCAGAGTGCAGATGGGAGACCTGACTTGGAGAAAGCGAATGAACCCCGAGCTACGTCAGCTGCTGAGAGAACCAACCATCGCCTACACCGCAAAAAACGGGAGGCTACGGTGGGCAGGTCACGTCATCAGGATGTCGGATAGCAACCCGACTAAAATGGTTCTCGAGAGTCATCCGACCGGTACAAGAAGACGTGGTGCGCAGCGAGCTAGGTGGGTCGACCAAGTAGCGGACGATCTGCGGACCCTCCGCAGAGTGCGGAACTGGAGACACACAGCCATGGACCGAGTAGAATGGAGACGTCTACTATGTACAGCAGAGCCACCCCGGCCTTTGCCTGACCGGGAAGGTAAGTATGGCGACAAGGACGAAAGAGCGAAGCCGACGAAGACACGGTGTCGGCTGACTGTGATGAAACGGTGAAAGTAATGTGGTTTCCTATACGAGACGTGGCATCCAGACTCCAGACTCCAGACACTAAAAAAAATGACTAGACACTACTGCATATGCGTAGTGTAGTAGTTGGCTTTCATACTTTTAAACAGACTTCCAAACTTAGGGAGTTTCTCTTATTGTTGGTGTAATAGAGGATTACGGTTTACCCGGTCCAACTATTAGCAACAAAAGAAGTAAAACCCGTATGATTGCTAAAAGTCAAGTGTGTTTTTCTTTATTCAAATCGGTGTATTTATATCGTTTTGTCCCACATATTGCTTTGGGACGAACCAGGGTAGATACCTGGAGTGTCATGTTTTTTTTTTTTTGCCATTTCGTTTATTTGTGAGGCTCACTTGCTTAATTGAAAGCTCTACCGAGCCGATAATCGTTTTAACAAAGTTTTGTTATTAAAAAGCTAATCAAAATATTCAATAAAACGTTCTGCGGGCAACCTTCTTTTTGGGAAGAGAAGCGGAATTTGAGCTCGAATTCGCAAACTGTTTCCGCCGTTCCTTCGCAGTCTGGTTTTCGATGGCTTCCTTAATCGCATAAGCGACCTCCTCTAATTTCTCCATATTTTCCTTGCATAGAATATCCTTTTGCGGGGCTGATCCGGTTGCACAAGCGTGTGCCTGTATCTGCTCTGTTTCTCCAGTCTCCGGGGGGGTTTCCAGCAATTCTTCGTCCAGGACTTCGATTACTTCGTCAGTCGATACCTCCGTCAAATGCTCTTCTTCCGATGCTCTTTGGATTCCGGAGACCACTGTAGCATACGATACTACCGATGACACATGCGATTCCTCGTTTTGTTTCCTATTCTGCGGTTTCCGCTGTGGGCAGCTGTCTCTTCGATGGCCTGTTTTGTGACATGAAAAACAAGTGTCTTTCAAGCCATCATAAAACACATTGGCTTTTCGACCCGCGACATCGATTGATGGGGGGATATCATGTTCCACATCCATAAACACTCCACGCACTCCAGTACACACATGGTCGAGGCCCAAATTCACTGGAAATTTCTCCCGTGCTATTCTGTCTATCTTCCCGTATTCTCCGAGCACTGATAACAGAACGCCGTCCGACAGTTCCGGCGGCAAGTCGAATATGCGAACGTACTGCATATTCGTGCCCGCCACAGTCATGCACACCTCAACTGATCTTCCACTGTTGTAGACAAAAAATCTCGGTTCCGCATTTTTGCTGAGCGAGTCCATCATGGCATCATGGGATGAAAACTTGATGAACAGCGATCGGTCGTTTGCTGTTTTGTAGACTGTCTCCATCAGCGTCACATCCGTGTTCAATTGCTTAATAAAGCCAGCAATCTCAACCCACGACGGACGTGGGCTTGTCGCAGGGAACCGAAATTGAACGGTATTTTCTATCATCACTTCGCCCATACCGATGATAATTGGCTTCCAACGCACAAAAAGCACCACCGGCCCGAGACAAGTGTGACCCACCGACAATAGAAAAATTCTATAAAGCACGCGCTTCGAACAAAGCGATCCCGCACTGCAGAGCGCACGTTTGTCTCCGTCTGTACTTGACGACAGCAGCGGTCGAACTGACGGAGTGTCATGTTAACGAAGGCTCGCCTTTCGTGGGAACACCGCTGTCACACTGTGTTCGAAATCGATGATTTTGCGATCAAAATTAAATAACTTTTTTTAGGTTGGTTCTAGAGATTTGGCGTGTTCTACAAAGTTTTTCTGCATGTTAAAAGGCGTCTTTTGATAAAATGTAATAAATGATTAATCCCCCTAGAAGTGAGATAAAAATTTTATTTTTTCGAAATATTTTTTTAGAGGTTTGACGTCTTCGGCAAAGTTTTAGCCCAAAAATCGTAGAACATGTCAAAGCTCCACCTCTTACGGTTTTCGAGATATGAAGCGTTTTGTGCGAAGTACCCCTAAAACTAGTATTTTCAGTGTAGCTTCAACAGATAAAATCCTACAGTTTTGTGATCTTCTACAAACTTGTTCAGGACGTCAAAATACACATTTCTTCCGAAGATGTCAAGTCATTATATCTTAAAACAAAAAAGTTATAGGCAAATTTAACATATTTTAAGGTGTACTTTCACCTTAAGTAACTATTTCCGGCGCAAAATGGCGCAGATGGCTCAGTCGGTAGTTGAAAGATTATACTTTTTACTATCACTTGGGGGTGGAAACCCTCGTGGGCAATAGTGGGAAAGGTGGTTTAAATACATGACAAAAACTAATTATTTTGCCTGTAATATAAGAAAAATAAATTTGAAAAAAAAAATAATTAAGATGCCCACAGTAATTTTTACTGCACTGTGTTTCTTCCGGCAATATTTTACAACATTTTTGAGCATGATTTATTTATTTATTTACTTAAATTTGCGACACTTTACACCAAAGGTGCATTCGTGTCGTTTTTGAGCATTGTTTTTACCAAACAGAATATTTTATTCATGCTTTTGAATTTATATTGTTTACTATCAGATGATCAGGCAATTTCTGATGAAGTTACTTTAAAATTACCTATTTGATGTTTTTTTTGGGTCAATATTCAAGTTATGTAGCGCTAGAAATGTGTCCTGAACAAGTTTGTAAAAGATCACAAAACTGTAGGATTTTATCTGTTGAAGCTACACTGAAAAAACTAGTTTTAGGGGTACTTCGCACAAAACGCTCCATATCTCGAAAACCGTAAGAGGTGGAGCTTTGACATGTTCTACGATTTTTGTTCTCTTATTATGGCCTAAAACTTTGCCGAAGACGTCAAACCTCTAAAAAAATATTTCGAAAAAATAAAATTTTTATCTCACTTCTAGGAGGATTAATCATTTATTACATTTTATCAAAAGACGCCTTTTAACATGCAAAAAACTTTGTAGAACACGCCAAATCTCTAGAACCAACCTAAAAAAAGTAATTTAATTTTGATCGCAAAATCATCGATTTCGAACACTGTGTGTCAGCAGAACATGTCTGGACCGAGGCTGTCTAAGCCGGGCGCATATTGCATTCACAGTAAATACTTAAATTGCATTATCGTGCTTTCAGGTGCACCATACAATGATGGTCACACATAATTTAATGACGGTGTGTTTAAAGAAGAAAGTTAACAAAAAAAGATGATAATCATTAGGACCATCACAGTAGTTATAATTAACAGAATTGGAATTGAAACAAACAAGCTCACCACTAACCTCCTCTCAAGCTCAATATATAAATATGAATCTTATCAACATATCTAGCTATATCCAGGTGAGTTGTTTTTTTTTCAGTGCAAGGTGACTGGTTGTTATTGACCCCGAAAGAAGCTTTCCTGAGCTGCAAATGGCGTCGATAATTATGATGAAGCGCTTTTCCAGTAGCGTGAAGGTGCCTCAGACAGCCGGCATTGAATATCTTTTCGTCGTATCTCGCTGATAGAATGTAAGTTTGCTACCATTATTATTAGCTATTGTACCCGTTCCTGTTTGAATTGAATGAGCGATTGCCTGCGTCGTCTTCGTCGTCGTCATTGTGGATCACTGCCTCAATTATGTATTTGTGTCGATAATGGTCGTTCATTGAGCCGGATCGTTCACAGGCGGAGAGCTCAATAATTGTCGGAATCAGTTCGTTGTTCTTTTTGAAACAATTACAACCCCGGCACGCCTGCTGGGTGCTGGCTGGCCTGGAGCACCATTGAAATCTTAATTACACCCCACCATTGAAATGGAAACTTTTCAGGCGATTTCGCTCCCATTACTCGAGCCGCTGGATTCCGAATGACTCTCAACAAAAGCTCTCCTTCAACCCGAAAGAACTGCGCTGCCGACCGACGAGATTATTAATTTTCACGCTACATTAATCGACTACAAAGCCAGTTGTTTGACAATGCGGAAGTTCCTCTTGGGATTTGCCGCCGCGCCCTCGAAGTGGGTCACGAAAGTGGAAAGACTTCACAATCTAATTTTATCTTGGCTGAGTGCGCTCACTCTTCTGCCCGTTGTAATCATCTTCCACTGGCAGCTGGCTTGGGGACGACGACGCCGACGATGACGATGGGAACGTGCGTGGGGTTATCTCTATGGCTGGCGGAAGATATGCCAAGTGCCTGCCTAGGGAGTGAGCGCCCGGTGTGCCGGAAGGAAATTGGAATACTTCCGGGGTGATTCACCGTAATGGGAAAACGACGACGACGACGACGACGCAGACAACAGCGAGAACGATGATGAGGTAATTAGCTTGACTAGATTCCGACGAAGATTTCCAAACTAACCTACACGTCTAATTTGCACGAAAACAAGGAGGATTATGAAAATTGGGAATTCTACGACATCTTGATAATGCTGGAAAATTTTTAAGCAGCTGGAGATTTTTAGTCAATTATTATCAACATAAAGTTGGATTTGATTGGCTTCGCAATACTTTTATATTGATGTTTATTATTTGTGTGTGTCTATTTTGATCAGCGAAGAGGCAATCTGTGTTCAAAACGAACAAGTCCCTATGATCAAATGGTGCCACACCCGCAATTTCTCCACACTCCGCTTCCTCCAGGCGGCGCTTTTTCCCCCGAAAGAGGATGGTCTGCTGTTTTCGCTTCTGTTTGTAACGTTCCACGTTCTATCGAGTCCCTTGCTGCAGCATTACCGCCCTCGCTGCGTTCTTCTCCTCCAAAACCGTTCTGCACTCTTCGTCGAACCATTCGTTCCGTCGTTATTACCGTAATATGTTTTACAATATCATCTGCTATACTAATGAACGTTTTCGTGAATCTGTATTTGATTCTGAAAATATAAAAAATGCCGTGAAGCAGTGGTCACACGTTTACTTCAGCAAATGGTCATGGTTTGCAATCTTTCATCAGTTGCTCTTCTTCAGCTCGGTTTGTGGTTGTTGCTCACCCTCCATCCTCGGTCACGTCCAACTATAACTAGATCATATACTCCACTTCACGGTGTACAGAAGGTATAATAGAAATACACTAGAACGCCAATGGCGATGTACTCAGTTTTCCTATTCAATTATTTTCATAACTTTAGTTGTAATAATTGATTATGTTTAAGTGCCCATCTTGTAAAGGACCTTTTGTTTTGGTGAACAAAATTCATTTGACACTTATATTACCGCCACTGACGCTGTAAGGGCAAGGCAAAATAGATGTTAGTCACACGAACAGTCACGACATTCGATTTCTGGCTGGTTATTCTGATGAAGGTATTCCCGAAATCTGACAGCTTTTTGAAGACGTAAGTCAAATCGTTCATAGGTGATCTAATACTCCACACCAATTTGACCACGTGAAAGACGATAAGAACGACGTCACATGTTTCCATCCGAAATAGATGTTTACATAGGTTACTAGCCTGCCTTATGATTTTTAAGCCGTGCTCCACCTGGTCCACCGTGCACACTACGGCCACTTGTGCCAACCGGATGATTAGCAAACACCAATTATGCAAGGTTGTTGTCACCACACGTCCTGCTTACCGTATTGGTCCAACGTTGATCACTTCCAGGATGTTGGATTCGCCGTAGATTGCAGAGAGCTCGTAGTTCATGCTTCGCCGCCACACACCCTTTTCCTGCACACCACTGAAGATCCTCCGTCGCTCCTCGGTTAACCCCAATTCAGATGCTGAGTCGTTAACCGTATACAGGAGAAGATTGACGAAACAGGAGTCCGCCCCGGACGATCTTGTGTGGACATTATATTGACACGCTTCGCTACTACTTACTTGATACTTGATGGGCTACAACTCATAGCGGTGAGTCTACGCCGAATGAAGCATTCGCCTCCACTGGTCCCGGTCCTGGGCCAATCGCTTCCAGTCACCCTGAACTTTGGTCCTCCTCAACTGCAAAAAGCCACCGTGTGCGCAGCCTATCACGAAGCTTTAAATTATCGTTCCTGCGGCTTACGCGCTACGTGCCCAGCCCACCGCAGCCTGACGTGTTTCATTCGCTTCACTATTTTCATCTCTTTATTTACTTGGTACAATTCGTAGTTCAAGCGACGCAGCCAGATGCCGTCCTCCAGTTTACCGCCGAGTATTATTCGCAGTACTTTACGTTCGATGACTCCAAAGTCTCTCCGATCAGCTTCTCTCAACGTCCACGATTCATGGGCGTATAAAACGATCGAAAGTATCAGATTTGATTGATTGATTTGTTTTTATTAAAGAGACTTTCAGCCCTTGGCTGGTTCGTCTCTCATGGAAGTATCAGAGTCTTGTACAACGCGAGTTTTGTCTTTGTTTGCAGACTACGAAACTTCAGCTGGTTTCGCAGACCGATAAAGGCCCGATTCGCAGTTGCAATCCGTCTTCTTACCTCGCGGGTAACATCATTATCGCATGTTACTAGGGGCTGTCCATAAACCACGTGGTCAGTTTTTTGGGACTTCTCATACCCCCCCCCCCCCCCCGCGTGGTCATTTGTCCATACAAATTTTTTTATTCGTTCATACAAAATGCTCATAGGCCGAACCCCCCCCCTCCCCTCATGACCACGTGGTTTATGGACAGCCCCCTAGTGTAGAATAATGCGGGTCAAAAGTTCGCAGTGGGTCTTTTTCTGAGCAAGAGTTAAGAACCCAAACAAATCAATATGGGTTCGACACATGACCAGGTCAGTTACTCTTCAATAAAAATTGGAACGATTTGGCAGAGTTAAACGCAAAAATGTGTTTCTAGGTGTTTTGATAGAAATTTTGGACCTGTTGGAATAAGAATTTGTAGTAACAGGAAGAAGATGAATCTCATAACCTCTCGATGTCAGAGAACCGTTATACCATAGTAGTTCGAGAGGTGCACTCGAATAAACAATAAACTTCTAGTGCTTCTTGCAGAAAGGGACATTGTTAAAACCTCGACAGTGGGGCCAAAAGTTCGCACTAGATTTCTGAAACTAGTACATCAATATATTTACAGAATCTTCGAAGCAATGATGATTTCGTATAGGGAACGTCCATAAATTACGTCACGCAAAAATTGACCATTTTCAATCCCCCCTCCCCCCTATGTCACACTTTTTATATTGGACCTCTGAAATTTTTGTATGGGTCGTCACACTTTGCTGAACCCCCCCTCCCCCCTCAAAGCGTGACGTAATTTATGGACGTTCCCATAGAAGCTACTATAGGGTAAAAGCCCCCTTCTTCGGCCTAGTACCTATATTCATCTCATTTTGTCTCAAAGACTAGAGATGTGCGCCGTCGAGAATTATTACTTCACGCCGCCGGATGTTTTGATTTTCTAGCACGCCGCCAGCTTAAAACTCATCACGCCGCCGAACTTAGAATTTCCCCAATAATCTTCAGAAAATAATCGATTTAAGTTTAAACGCTCCCAAAATGAATGCATGTCATTCATTGCCGAATAAACAAAATATTTCGTTCAATGATCCTGTTGAAATTTAAGTTACTTTTTAGTCACTTATATATCATCATAAAAAAATCCTAGCAAATATCATATTCTTCACAAAAGGTGTATAAAGCATGCAATGACAGCATGCATGCTTTTCCCCGCGTGACGTCATAACGACGTTCGTTTATAATTGAGGGGGTTAGAAGCAAAGGGGTGTAAGTGACAAAAACCCACTTTCGAGTAAATGAGGTTAAAAATTTTTCATTACATACATACAAAATGTGAGAAATTTCAAAATCAACACAATTTCCTCCGATTTTTTTTAATCATCGTAAAAATAACTTAACAAAGTTCCTGAAAGCTTGAAATCTGAAGAATTCAGGTCCTAATAGTTCAATTCATGCCATCCCAAGCAACACACATCTATATATATAAAAATGCAGTGGCATACGTGGGACCGCGCATAACTTGCGAACGGATGGTCCGATTTGGGTCGTCCAAGTTTTGTTCTGTTAGTTTTCACCCAAGGAAGGTTTATGAGGCCTGAAACATGGGAAAATTGAGAGTTTTTATAAATCGGGTTTTCATACATTTGGAACGGGGACTTGGGCGCTTGGCTAGGGACTTCAAACGTCAAAAAAACGCAGTAGGCAAGACAAAGTTTGCCGGGTACAGCTAGTGTTATATAAAAGTTACGACAGCGCAAGTTTTGGTTTTACGATATTTCAACACAATGTTAAAATTACGTAAAATAAACTTCTATACAACCAAAACTTGCGCTGTCGTAACTCTATTATAGCATGTGTGTTGCTTGGGATAACTTAAGAATTATTTAGGCAGCATCCATTTATTACGTAACGCTAAAATTGATATCTTTACGACCCCCCTCCCCCTCCGCAGCGCTTTTTGTATGGAAATCCAAACATTTTTGTATGGGCCTCCCCCAAAAGCGTTACGTAATTTGTGGACTGCGCCTTATGCATTTTTTTTATTTATTATGGAACGTTTAATTGTCTGCCGCACTATATACGAGTGCGCAATTACAAGTTACTACACTAAAACCTCAATTTATGCACATGGCTCTGGGTGTATAAATTAAAAAAGGCATAAAATGAGGAAAATTTGTAAATAAAAAAAACTCCTTCATTACGCTTCCGTAACGCCTCTGAATCCCGCCGAAAATGCTCTGAAACTTCCTGAAATGCCTCGAAAATCCCCCTAAAACCCCCTCGGACCCCATGTAACGCATCTGCGACGCTCCGAAACCGTTGAAAACTCATTCGTAACGCTTCCGTAACGCTTCTGAATCCCGCCGAAAATGCTCTGAAACTTCCTGAAATGGCTCCAAAATTCCCCTTAACCCTTTGGAGCCGGAGGGGTCATATATGACCCCGGCGATGAAACCGAGCATAACAAACGTGTTCGACACCAGCGAGGTTGCGTCGACAGCGGCGAAACAAATCGGCTCCAAAAGGTTAAACCGCCTCGGACGCCCATGTAACGCACCTGCGACGCTCCAAAATCCCCGAAATCTCCTCCGTAACGCCTCTGAATCCCAAACCCCAAAACTCCTCTTAATAAGACGCTCCGAAACCCTCGAAAACGCCTCCGTAAGGCCTCTGAATCCCGCCAAAAATGCTCTGAAACTCCCTGAAATGCCTCCAAAATCCCTCTAAAATCCCCTCGGACCCAATGTAACGCATCTGAACCCCCAAAAACGCCTGCCTAACGCCTCCGAATCCATCTACGACCCACTTGCACCCGTTTAACGCACGTGAGATCCTCGGAAACCCCCGAAAACGTACCTGTAACGCCTCCAAATCCCGTCGAAAATCCTCTGAAACTCTCTGCAATGCTTTCGAAAACCCCCTCAGACCCCCGAAAACCCCCCGGAGATCTCCTGGTACCTCGCGGAAACCCCTGGGAACCCCCTGAAACTCCCCTGTGACTTCCATTTGCTCATCCTTATAAACACCCTTTAGCCGCCGTTGCAATAGTTACCGTCATTATTAAATATTCTTATGCACAATATTGGTTCTGAGTAGCTTTTCCTTAATTTATGCAGGTCATAAAAAAGGTGCATAAAAATAACATGCATAAATTAAGGTTTTAGTGTATTTACATTCTCATATGCAAAGTATAGTTTGTTAAAATGTTTCGCTATATGAGATGTAAAAGAGCGAAGTATTGAAATCTCATTTTTACCGCCGCCGCCGCCGACGACCAAAAATGATGTTTTAACCGCGGCGCACATCTCTGCCGAAGCACCAAAGCAAGCATCACAGCGGTGCCAGACATCAAGAAACAAGTAGTTAATTGAATGAGATTTGGTCACTACAAATACGATGTTTTTTCAATCAGAATATGGTCGTTTCTTGGTTTAACATCTTGGTAATCGAACTTCTACACTCAGAAGAAAAAACATATTAAATTTAAAAGTTCTGCACTTAGATTGTGACCAGTTGCTTTTACACTTGGAAAATAAGTGCAGCGCTATCAAATCTTTGCCGATTCAATCATGATATAATTCATGTGCGTCGCTATTGATTTTCAATCGTTCAGTGCATAGTTTTCAATATGACAAATAATAACACGATTTACACGTGGAATTAGCTTCAAAATGTAAATAAATCCAAATTTCGCATAGTCTACGCGATCAAGCAGATTTTATTGATCCTAATCTCGATTTTAACACTTGACTTTAGATACTTTTAGCTGTTCATATAGCACGTCGTCACTGGGCTCTGAAAACTTCCAGTCGCAGCTGCATCCGGCAGCTCCCAAAACATTCACGAGCTCGTCCTTGGTGACGGTGGAGAGGTGGTCGATAAAATGCGATTCTATAGAAAATACAAAGGGATGCATGAAGTTTGAGAAAGTTTGTAAAGTCTGAATAATAAGTTGACTTACCTTCAAAAGCAGCAGCGACTCGATCCACGGAGCACCGGAAAAATAAATTTTCTACGACAAAATGTTTGCCTTCTGCACGCGCCATGTTCGTTTCATGTTTGTTATACTTGTGCTTGGTTTTTATGTTGCTACACTTCACATATATTACAGGAAGAATGAAATATAATTACGTAACTTTCAATTTTCATTAGTTGCACATAGAATGATTTTTTTCTCTCTCGTTCGTGATATATGTGCTTTCTGCACTTAGATTCTACCAGTAAATTAATTTGAGTGTACGCAAATCGATCAATAATTTCATTTTCCAACGCCATTTCTTTCAAAATATTTGGTTTGGTTTTCACCTAAACATGCTGCTACCTGAGTGGTGCGAATAGAAGCGGTTTTTATTTTCCAAGCTAGCTAACACAAACCTACACACTCCCGGCACACAGCTTGTAAACACGCACGAGCGTTCAATTTTCTTGCAACCTCCTCTCTCAGCGCGATTGTCAAACACGCCGTCGCGACGCTGTTCGGAAAAGGTAAACATGATCAATCCACCTTTATTCCAATTTTGTTCTCGTGTTAAAAGTTTATTATTTTCCATTCGCGATGGAAATTTTGATGGATAGTTGTTAAAAAAACAGCTGAAATAGGCTCAAAACAATGTTTATCTTTCTCCTCGCTTTCCAACGGCTTGACAGCGGCAAATGGAGATATCGTGACAACAGTTTTGATTACATCCGCAGCACCTAGATAACAATACTCTTCAATCAATCACACAGGTTCAAAAAGGGTTAACATAACCTCAATCTTCAATGTTTGGCTCCCGATGTTTGGCTCCCGCTAAGAGAGCATATTGAGTCAGTCCGCGACACTCAGGCTGCTACCGGTCAAGCTTTACGAACTATCATCCAGTTCGGCAGCACTGATTTGCTAATCAGCTGTGAATGTATGCGAGTGCAAAACGTGGGGAGCGAGCATAGACGATTCGTCGCGCCGCACATTGTTGTGACTTCTCCTTTGCGAGAGAGAAAAACTATCACAATGAAACTGTCATCTGCTAGGGAAAGGGAGTGCGTTAGTGGGTGAGTGCAGAATGCTCTACGATGAGAAAATGTGAGAGTGGTTGTGGATTTGCTGTAAATACTGTTGAGATGAAAAAGGGGCCACCCGGTGGACCGCGATGAGATGAAAATATTACGGTGTGCTGAAGATAGGTGCGAGTGGCTCGCGATTTGTGATCGCAATTAAATCAAATATTGAAGATAAATCCCACTCTAGTGCATCGTAGGATCAACAGTGGAAGTGAGCACGTGTGTTAAAGGTTTGTATCATTAAGTTTGAAGCGTATGCATTGCGCTGTGAGTGATTTTTCATGTTGCACATCCTTAATGAGACTAAGATAGGCACAAATACCCTACATGTAAAATATGTGTATTATGCAGCCTGAAATCATTGCAGCAGAGAATTTGAACTTAGTTTTGTATGAAGATTAATTGTGAAGATTGATTATGTTAATCCAATTAAATCAAGATATGAAAAATGGCTAAAAATATTAGGGGTACTCACTAAACAGATTAAATTGCTGCGTAAGCCATGATTTTCTGCTTATTTGAAATGTTTCATGATTTTGCGAATGAAATAATCAAAGATTGCCTTGGTGATCGCGACGTTTAATCAGTTTAATTAGTTTATGCTGTTAAGGGTGTGAACCATTTCGCTTGTTCGTTTAACTTTTAGTTAAAATTTGACACTTGGATAGTTATTTGCCATCGAAAAGTTAAAAAATAACCACGACGGTGGCCCATTTGAAATTTGACAGAGGATTAGTTATTTGGAACAAAATACAGTACGCAGCCAAATCATTGCGAACAAAAAATAACTATCGAACTGTCAAGACTAACCCTGCTCGCGAGTAGGGTTATTTTCAAAATAACTATCGAAAAGTCAAATTTTAACTAAAAGTTAAACGAACAAGCGAAATGGTTCACAGCCTAAGTGAATCCCCCTATTATAAAACATTTTCTTCGTCATCCTGCAGTGTCTTTTTGCATGTTTCTGAAGTGCTTATGTTTATCTACTTTACCGGGGTCTTCCATAGCTTAGTTTGTAAATTAACATCTATAGCTCATCACCATACTGACGGGGAGGAGATTCGATTACGGTCTCGTTCAACAGTTTTGCTACATATTGTTTTTTTATGTATTTTGTGCAACACGTATCTCTATAAATACCCCACAATGTATTTTGACAACTTCAGTAACGCTGGAAAGGACAGCTCTTAGTTAATAGTTGTGAAAATCTCCAGAAAACACATTCTAAATAAAAGCTGAACACCAAGTCGTATTCCAGTTGGGCCGTAATGCTAGGAACAGAAAGAAACAGATTTCATGGCTAGAGTGAAAAGACGAATATGAATTAACATGAAATAAAAGAATATCACACCAATAAACTACCCTGTACAAGGTGCGAACTTTTGCCCCGCATAATAGAGTAAAGTGGGGCAAAAGTTCGAGTGGGGCAAGAGTTTCTTTTGAAGTTTTTGAGCTCAATTCAAATTATTTCTTCCGGGTGTCAAGGTTGTTCGAAGCCTTTTTGAAAAAGAATCTTTCACTCCAAAAATTATGAAAATTGATCAATATTTCGAAAAGTTATGACCAAATGTTTGTTTTTGATCAAAAAATTGTTATATGCGATGGTCCTTCCAACACATGTAATGGAATTGTAATGAAATCGAATTCGATATTTTATTTTGGGGCGTAACTAGGTATATTTTGAAGATGCTTTAGCATGTATAACTTTTTACAAAAAAGATTTGGAAATCATATTTTACTCATAGTGGGGCAAAAGTTCGAATTGTGGGGCAAGAGTTCGAGTCATGCAGCAACTTTGGGTAAAACCTAAATAATGTGTCTTTCGGGTTGGGTTCAAACACTCGGGTTAGGATGGTACTTACAATTTATTCGTGCTGATGTTGTTGGCTCGAGGAGTGAGCAATATAAGAGAATTATACAATGGTTGATTGGTCTTTTATACCATTTACAATAGCATGGCTAGGGGATCGTCAGCTTTGACCTTTGTCAAGCCTTTCTATATGCATTCGATATTATTTCGATGTTTACAAGGTTTTCATCTAGGTATACTACAATTTCCCCTTTTTTGAATCTAAGCTACAATTTAACAAAAATTAAAAATCTTCAAATCTAAATCTAACAGGACCCAGCCAGCCACATATCGTAAATCATTGTGTGGAAATAATCGTATATTTTCATATATTGAATCAGAATTGTATAATAATATGTATATTTGTTGACAATGATTGCGTAAAATCGCATCTCATGCCAAAATAAATTTCGATTGCGATTTTGTTTCTTATAGTCGTCTCCGATCATAAAAGGTGCGAGATACTATCGGTAGGATCGCACAGAGTCGGATAGAATCGAAAACAAAACATACATTCTTAGAGTCAAGCTGCAAGTTCGCTAGCATCGTATATATGATTTCTTTGAATCGTGGAAATCGTCGCTTCACATCGTATATGAATCTGCAAAATTGAGCTTGTTACCTAAAGGTATGATGAAAATCGGTGAAATCGTATACAACTATAACCATGTTGTATATTGATCGTTTGCGTCACACTTGCGTCGTATACGAAGTGAATGAAATCGTAGAATTCGTATATCTATTTTTACAGTCGCATATGATTGTTACTGCACCTTTAATAGTCGAATCTTAATCTCGGAAATCGTAAATGGTTTTGTTTACATAATTGTATGATGGAGAAAAAGAAAAAATGGTATTCAGCACAAATTTGTATTTTTGTTGTTGTTGACACATTCCAACCATGGTGGCAATAATTTCAACCAAATATATAAGTTTTCATACTAGCAGATGACTTACAATAAGTGATGTATAGATTCCAACAACGATGTGAATTCCGGGCCTCTTGCACGGCACCACTTTTGGTGCCACTCAATGCACAACAACAACGCTCCCACCACAAGTCACGCACCGTATCATGCTAATTTTTATTCGTTTCATGCCATTCACTTTGAACTCTCTATTTTCAACTTGGCAATATAGCCAATAGATATAACGCGCAGTTCTCAACCAAAGGACCTAAGTTCGATTCCCACTGAACACCATTTGGTTTTTTTTATTTGAAAATCTTGAGTCGTATATTGGTACTCTCAATCGTGATAAGATCATGCATAATCGTATATTTAGACGGATAAAGTCGGCGAAATCGTAGAAATTTTTCGAGAAATCGTAAATTATGTTAGATGGAATCGCAGTAATCGTATATATGTTTCGATATGGCCTCCACTTTCGTATGTATATGCCTGTTTCGTGCATTGAATACGATTTCTTTGGTGCTATATATGTGTGACTATTTCAGTTGCAAATTCGATATAGCAACCAAATTGCTGGCTGGGGAGGTTTACTCTCTCTGGTTGACCTTCTGAGCATAATATCGTCACTCATAGATTCACTTCTTCTTTTCAAATATTTAGGTGTAGGCACCTGAGCTTCGCCTTCTGACTCACTACGCCTACGCTTAATTCTAGGCTGGTTTACAATTCTTTCTGGCAATTTAGTCAAATTTGGTTTTACAAAAGAACTTGGACGCCGCAACTGATTTACATGGACTATTCTGATGTTTCCATTTTCGATAAACCTAATCTTACACAAAAATTTCCCTATCTTCTCTACAACTAGAACTGGAATCCACCTAACTATTTCCTTCAAATGGTTCCTGTACATTACTCTTTCCCCTTTTTTAAATTGTTTCTCGGGAATATCTTTATCAGTTGCGTCCTTACTGCAGCTTACATCGTACACAATTGTCTCGTTTTTGGAATCATCAAATCTTACCTGTCTGGTATTTCGGTTTGATTGTTCAACCGGGGAATTGGCTTTCGGGTTGATCACGGTTAATACTGTACGAGGTCTGTAACGCAAAATCAATTCACTGGGTGACAAGGATGTGACGGTTGTTGGAGTACTATTATACCAAGCGAGTATTTCATTTAACTTCCGCGACAAAGTTCTAGAATTCAATTGTTGATCCAACAGACGTTTTTTCAAGAAACTTTTTACAGTTTGTACCCCGCGCTCAGCTGTACCATTGGACTGAGGATGATACACTGGCGATTTAGTCACTTTTACGTTTCGCGTCTCCCAGTGGTTCACAAATTCAAACGAATTGAACGAAGGTCCGTTGTCGGACACTATCTCCTTAGGCAGTCCAAAAAACTTGAAAAATTCTTCTAACTTTTCGTTAACATGATCAGCATTAGTACTCGTCATCAACTTTGCTTCGATGAGCTTAGAAAAAGAATCTACTATAATCAAAAAGGTTTTACCCTCGAACGCAAAGAAATCAATGTGAATCCTGTCCATTGGACAACTCGTTTCTGGCCACTTTGAAGTAACCGTTTCAGATGGAACATTCCGCCTCTGATCACAAAACTTACAATTCTTGAAGTAATTTTCAATGTCGCTTTGCATGTTTTTCCACCAGAACAGACTTCTACCTAGCATTTTACCGCGCACGATTCCATCATGATTCGAGTGTAACATTTTCAAGACGATTGACTGTAGCAACTCCGGTATTACTACACGATCACCGTAAAACAAACATCCGTCTTGGGAATTCAGTGAATTCCGAAGATTATAATAATATTTAAGATGTTCCGGTATACTACGCGGCCATCCGCGCATCACGAATCCATAGACTTGAGAGAGGGTTTTATCTTTCGCGGTAAAATCTGCAACGTCACGCGTTTTCAACGGCAGATCTGGATAGTTTTCCAGTCTGTTAAGCGACAATTCTTCAATTTCCGTATTTCCCGAAACCGGTAACCTTGATAACGCGTCCGCGTTTGCCAAACACCGATTTGGCCTGTACTTGAATTCGTATTCGTACATGGACAAAATAACCGCCCATCTCTGTAGACGCGATGTCGCTACAATCGCCGTACCCTTGCGTGGGTGGTAAATTTCTTTCAACGCCTCGCAATCGGAAATAAGCTTGAACTTATGACCGTAAATGTATTTGTGAAACCGTTTCACTGCGAAAATGATCGCCAAACCTTCCCGATGAAGTTGCGAATAGTTCTTTTCCGCCGGAGACAACGTACACGACGCAAATAAGACAGGCTTTTCTTCGCCATCAACGATATGCGACAAGACTGCTCCCACACCGTATGGGCTAGCATCTGCCGCGACGACAATAGGTTTCCGCGGATCGTACAACTGTAACACGTTGTTATTCAAAATTAATTGCTTGCTATTCGCGAAACTATCCTCACATTCCTGAGTCCAGATAAAACGTTCGTCTTTCCGTAAAAACCGATACAAAACTCGCAATTCCGATGAGATATTCGGTATGAACTTTGCGTAATAGGGTGCCTGTACCAGTTATCGCACCACCTAAGAAAAACTATTTCTACAAAAATAAGAAGAATACCGACGAATGTAAACAATAAGTCAAATGATTGATTAGTTTTCATACTTCACAGGAAAAATATAAAAACGGATCCAAAACCACTTTTAGTATTTATTACGGCGTGTGCCAATGATAGGAACCCTGTACCAGTTATGGACACATTTGTTAATTTGGGTTCCACTTCGCACTATTTACATGCATTCCTTATGGGATTTGCCATAACTGGTACACTATGGCGAAATAGGGTGCAAGGAGGCCGAAAAGTTAAGGAAAATGATTTATTTCTACCATAATTTCAGCAATTTGTGAAGTTTGAATGATTGCAATCATCTTTTGCGATCGTGATCTATTGTTCACATTTTTTTTCTTGTTGATTTATATCTTTAAAGGTTGAAAATCAACTATGGCGAATTTGTGGTACTATAGCCATAACTGGTACACTGAGCCTAGTTCAACAATCCGAGATACGACTGCAACTCAGTCACGTTTTTCGGCGCCGGCGCGTTCACAATCGCGTCGACTTTGTCTTTGTTCGGTCTTAACCCGTCTTCGGAAATCGTATGACCTAAATAATCCACGGAGGCCTCGAAAAATCTACTTTTATCAACATTAATCTTGACATTGTAGTGGTTCAAACGCGCTAAAACGACATCCAAAATTGCCCTACATTTCTCGTAGCTGTCGGCTCCAATGAGCGCATCGTCTAAATAACATCCACAGCCCTCAATATCCCCCAAGATCTGATCCATTATACTCTGAAAAATCGATGGCGCACTCGCCACTCCAAAAGGCAATCTCAAATATTGGAACAATCCTACGTGTGTGTTGATTGTTAAGTACTGCTGAGAGTTCTCTGAGACTATGAGCTGTTGATATGCACCCCGAAGATCAATCACACAAAACACCTTACAGTTCGCTAATTTTGCAAAAATATCATCTATCCTCGGCAACGGATAGTGTTCTGAGCGTAAAAACGGATTGATCGTGACCTTACAATCAATACATAACCTCAATTTGCCATTTGCCTTTGGTTCTACAACAATCGGAGAGGCCCATCTACTGTGTTGCACTCTCTTCAAAATGTTCTCTTCACAGAGACGATTCAGCTCAGCTTCGATCGCTGGACGCTGTTGAAACGGAGGAGAGTATGCCGCATGGAAAATAGGAGTCACACAGCTCTCAATAACGATCTCGGCTTCAAATTCGCGAATGGGAGCATTGATATTCGATACTGTATTGGGGTATTTAACGCGTATTGAATCAAAAATTGAACGATCAAAAGAGTTTATACTCACATTACCTTGTTTAATCGATGTTCTCCAGCTCGGCCATAGTACGTCCATCCAGGTCCGTCCAAGAAGAGGTCTGAAGGATTTTTCGATCGATTCTCGATCACCACAAGCACTAATTTTTTGCTCGGACCGCTTCTATCCTTAGCCACCTGTGCACTGATTCCACCGATAATATTTAACCCTTCACCGGTCACGGTTGAAAAATCATTCCTCACACCAAACAACGGTAAATGAGACAATTGCTTCCGATACAAGCTACTACTAATTACTGTCGCACAAGCACCACTATCAACTTCAAACTCTATAGCCTGGCCCTCAACAAACAAGGTTTCATTCATCACACCACTACGCTCTAGCAAAAACGACTTATCCTGGAGAGAATTCAGCTGCATCCGCAAGTTAGCCAGATCCAAGGCAAACTCATCTCCGGAACCTACCGTCCCCACGGTCTGGTTCTTCCGGGGCTCCTGACTCGAACTACGATTCGGCTTCGACACTTTAGAAAAACACATGCTCGCTGCATGGCCCTGTTTCCCACATGAATAGCACTTCCAGTTCTTCGCAGGACACTTCCCAGGCTCGTGTTCACGACCGCACTTATCACACAGCTTTCTTCTTCCGGATTGATTCTTCTTGTCATCATGGAACCGCGATCGACTTTTGCTTCTCGCGCGCCACGATTTGTTCGACCTCACCACGTGAGCACTAAAGTTACCTTCGCGCACTTTGTTGTCCTTTTCGGCTAACTCCCACGTCAATGCCTCTTCAACCGCCTTGTCGAAGGACACGTTCTTCTGTTTCAGTAGGTGTGTACGCAGCCTACCGTCGAAGATCCCGAACACAAATCTGTCCCGCAACGCTTCTTGCAAAAAGTCACCGTATTCACACTTTTCTACCAACGCTTACAATTCCACTACATATTCAGTCACCGATTGTCCAGCTTTCTGGTCGGCTTGGTGGAAACGATATCGTTCGGACACTTTGTTCCCTTCTGGCCTGAAATGCCTTTTCAAGGTCATCACAAGCTCATCGTACCGTTTTGCACTCGGGTTCACTGGTTATAGCAATTTTTTCAGGATCGCATATGTATCCATCCCCAAATGGGTCAGCAAAAATGCCACTTTTCTCTCGAAATTGCACGTTTTCGACGTTCGCGCTTGCGTTCCGGCACCCGACTCCGGATTCTCTTTCACTCCGCCTGTAGCCATCATAACCTCAACCGAATCACGTGTTCACTCGCGTCGAACTAACGATCGTTCTGCTAACGCCGCTACTGTTTTCCGCACGGTTCTCACCACGTGTTCTTCTATCGCACTTACAAATGCAAAAATCACTTCCACAACTTCGTCGCCAGAATTTAATGTGTCTTTCGGGTTGGGTTCAAACACTCGGGTTAGGATGGTACTTACAATTTATTCGTGCTGATGTTGTTGGCTCGAGGAGTGAGCAATATAAGAGAATTATACAATGGTTGATTGGTCTTTTATACCATTTACAATAGCATGGCTAGGGGATCGTCAGCTTTGACCTTTGTCAAGCCTTCCTATATGCATTCGATATTATTTCGATGTTTACAAGGTTTTCATCTAGGTATACTACACTAAAATTGTGCAAAATGTACATATTATCTCTAAAAATGCTGGAACTAGTGAGAAAATTCGATCAAAATTGAAAAAAAATGTTGTTTCATCTGAATTTGGCGGAAAACTACTAATTTTTGGTGTAGTAAATTTAACCCTGATTTGGGTAAAATCCAGATCGAACTTTAAAGTGTATTTCAGTTCCAACATCAAATATTAATTGGTTTTGGGTATTCAGATTACCAAAGTGTCGAAATAGTGTGCTACGGTTAGTGAAATTCCATAAACACTAGATTCGAACTTTTGCCCCAGTGGTGGGGCAAGAGTTCGAATTAGATACACACATACAAAAAGTGTTGCAACTGAAAAGACATTTGGCGTAACTTTATTCAGCAAATTATTAGCTCATGGATGGTAGAATCACCACACGGTATTCATTTATTTTTATCTGCTTCGATTTCTTGAAAAAAGTTGTATTTTCAACTAAGGTCGAACTTTTGCCCCACCTTACTCTACGAACTTTTGCCCCCACTATGGGGCAAAAGTTCGCATTAGAGTACATGTATTAAAAATTCAATCTATAAAAGGAATGCGAAAAAATCTAGCACTAGGTTTTGAAGGCAACATGATAGGGACCCATTTAACGAAGAAAAATGATATTGTTTTCTTTTCGTTTAATAGTTATTTTGTGAAGTCTGTTAGGTGCGAACTTTTGCCCCGCATTACTCTACCAAGATAAACAAATTCGTCCACAACATCAAACTTTTCATTCTTGATTTTGAACCGTCAAGCGTCAAGCGTCACATGAATCAGTCTAATCAGCTTCGCTGGAAAACATGGATCGATCATAATCTGCCATAACTCGTTTTTCCTCACTGAATCGTACGCCGCCTTGAAATCAATTAACAGATGATGGGTCTGCAAGTTATACTCCCGAAATTTATCGAGAATCTGCCGCAGATGTTCACCTCCCGGATAAAAACTATCCATGGGGTATTTGGTAAAAATCATTCCAGCTACCTTTTTTTTTTCTTTATTAAAGAGATTTTTAGCCGGCGGCTAGTTCATCTCTGTGTACAATAAAGTGTATTGTAATGGAATAATATGGCGGGCTAGGTATGTATAGAGTGCGATGAGAGGAATACGAATGTAGGTCAGCCCGGAAAGACGCAGTTCAGATTACCGTAAATCAGTGAATGAATTCAACACTATTCTTTCTGTATTTGCATTTAGGGGAGTTTTCTCCTCTTCTCTCATGTGAACTTGCCTTCGACCACAACCGAATCAAATGCGATTGACGAACTTTATCTTTGACGTAAAGCCATCTTTAGCATATAGACTGGATTGAACATTGAAATGATTTCTAATATAGGTTCCTCTGCGGGTTCGCTCTTTAAGTTAGTTTAGTTTTATTTTTTAACAAAAATTTAGGAAGAGGGAAAAGCCCCTTTGAGTGATTTCCTTTTTCTCATTATGAAATCGTTCTCAAAAAGGCATAAAACCTCTTCATCTTTTCACAAAACATTTACAAAGGTAATATAATAACTTATAATAAAGGCTCAAACGGCAGAGTTCGCTCTTTAACTTAACTTATATTTGAATCGAACTTGACTGACAGTTTTCTTATGAGTTATTTCAAACTTTAGTCAAACTGGAGCCTCAATATTGCAATAACGATTAAGCACGCTGTAATGATACTTATGTGCCTCGTCACCCACTTCATGCAACTACATTAGTGGTCTAATAACACTTAGTGCGCTCGGCATAGTTCCATCATGCCGCTCAAAGTGTTGCCACAAATAATGCTTAGTTTGCAAAACCCGCTTATCTGGCTGGTGGGCATGGGAGCCTAAGCTTCAACTGTTAATGCAATCAGAGACTTCTCAGACTTCGACGTGGGTGATCCAATATATGAAGGATTATCCAAACGCTCTGGAGAATTCCCAAAGCGCATTCTAATAAATCTAGTAAGCCTATGATGCCATTAACAGGAGGAAAATGACAAGATAATATAACATTATATGGTTTATGTAATGTAAAACAATACAACATAACAAAAGAGAACCATTCCAAAACCATTTGATTAAATGTATAACCAGTAGTGAAATTACAAATAAAAACAATATATTTCCGGTACATTTTATTGTTTGAAACCATACATGTACCATACAATATACGGTATATTTAAATCCACGTATCAGTATTTAGAACAATTCATTTACAATAAGATGTATGGTTTTGCAAATATATATATATATAATATGGAGAAAAATATTTTATTGCGCGTAAACCCCAAAATTTTATTCCCACTTTTGGGTTTCCGCGCCGCAGTTGGCAATCCTGATATTTGACGACGGCCGCCCGGTAGTGGATTGTTGTCACGCAAATAGATCTTTTCGCTGAAAATGCATGTGTATTGAGTTATTGTTGACAGATTTTCTGCAGTGTTAGTGTGAAATTCAGCAATTTTCTGTATCGCATAAGCCATCAATGAAAATTATTGTTCTTCAGCTCTCTAATGGCTGTCTTGACCTCGTCTAGCGTTGAAGGTTCCACAGCTTGTCCGTCGTCATCGATTGAAATTCTGTCTGTCGCTTTTCCATTCCCATCATTCAGCAATTCCTCGAAGTGCTCTCTCCTCATGGCAGCCACCATTGTTTTGTCTGTCAGCAAGTTTCCTTCACGGTCGTTGCACATAACGGGAGAAAGCGCTGTTTTTCTCCGCACGCTATTGACAGTTTCGTAAAACCTCCGCACATCATTCTGCTCCATACTTTCTTGCGCCTCAGCGATCACATATTCCTCATGGTATTTTAGCTTTCTGCGGTGGATTCGCTCCGCATCATCCTGGAGCAAATCAATGAACTCCAAGAGTCTCTTTACCTGATGTTGATTACGAAAAAGCATTCGATCGTCTCAATCACGGAAACATATGAGAAGCCCTCAGGCGCAAGGGTGTCCCCGAAAAAATCATCGGCCTCATTGAAGCACAGTACAGGGCATTTTCGTACAGAGTACTGCACAACGGTGTTTTGTCCGATGCCATCCGGGTCGTTGCTGGAGTGAGGCAAGGATGTATACTATCACCGCTACTGTTCCTCACCGCAAACGACGAGATCCTGGTAGGTGCGATTGACCGTGAACCAAATCGTGGATTGCTGTGGCAGCCCATAATCATGGAACACCTAAATGACTTCGAATTGGTTGATGACGTTGCTCTCCTAGCTCAACGGCGCTCTGATAATGCAGAGTAAGCTCGATGATATTGCCACTCGCTCCTCAGCGGCAGGTCTCACCATCAACGTCAACAAGACCAAATCGTTTGATGTAAACGCGGTCAACCCTTCCAGCTTTACGGTAGCTGGGCAAGCAGTGGAGAATGTTGAAATCTTCCAATATCTTGGTAACCAAATGGCGGCCGATGACGGCACTAAGATCGACATAGGTGCACGGACCAAGAGATTTGTCACGGTCGGCGCTTTGCACCGAAAAAGGCGCTCAGACTTGGAAGTAAATAGGTACGAAAAGTCCGAAAATATTTTAAAACTCAAATCAAACGCCAACTTTTAACATGTGAGATAACGCACAAAAACTGAAAATCATTAAACTCTGGAACAATATAAAACTTCCCCAAATCGCCAACGCTCCAACTCAGACACACAAACTTTCTCCGCAGCAATCAGATCCTCGATAAAGTCCACCGACCAAGCGTTCGCCCATCGAACAATCGCAGCAGAACAATCCCCCACCATCAAAACGAGAAGGGTCTTCTGCGTCCGATACAGTCCAAAAGAAAAGAAAAAAAACGAAAACAAGGCAAAATAGCTTCAACAGCATATTGTTGCCCAAGGGGCCCCACTTGCTCTCTCTCTCTGCAATATGCTAAAAGAAATCAAATCGGAGTGCGATCCGGTGGTCGCCGGGGAAACGGGCATGGGTGCTCGAAAAAATCAAAAGATCAATCTGATTTTTATTTGATGTTTATTTCTTTTGTTATTGCCATCGTGATCCGAGATGCGTTGGTTTTTCCAACGAGGAGAGGAAAAAAGCGGAAAATGTATGCGATGATATCGCACACTGACTGATATCTACGTACTACGTTTCTGGGAACATGTATTCAGAAAAGGGCAGGCAGATAGCGGGGATTGGATGCTCGAAGGAATGAACTGATAATGGCATAGGAATTGAACTTTTTCGTCAGTTGCATACATTATCTCAAGATGTGTACTTCGACCTCATTAGTTTAGAACAGTCAACACGTTTCTTGATTTGTTGAAAACAGCTTTCATTCGATAAACGCTAGAACATAAACGATTTAAACAAAAATAAGTTACTGGGGAGCTTGATTCCCATCCGGTCTTCTAAATTCTCGTGACATTCTTGAGCATAGGGTTTCTTCATGTCGGCCACATGATGTACAAATGCAAAATGGTCATTGGCAGAGGAAGCTCTCACTTCATACCTGTGCAAGTGCGTATAGAACACCAAACACCAAGCTGAAAAGCAGGCTTTGTTCCAGTTAGTACATTACGCCAAAAAAAAAAGTCGGCCATAGCCTTGGGACACTATTTTCATTTCGACCGGGATTAAACATCCATCAACGACAGAAACAGTTCAATCCTCTTGATCCCAAATTCCCGGCATAAATAGAATAATAATCCATTTCCGTTTTCTGTCCCTTTTCCGATATTTTAGTGCGCCTATTTGGCCTGTCCTAATCCAAAGCCAGTCAAACGATGACCCCCCGGGGCTGTAAGGCAATAATCCAAACCGCAACACCGTTACCATTATTATCGATGGGCTCAGCTGGGAAACGAAGAGCTGAATGAATGCCGCATTATGCCGATAATAATCGTTGAGTTGTTTTGATTTCTACCCATTTTCGTTCAAGAGAGGTTCTTTTCGTGGCCCTGCCGGAAGCGACACTTTACATGGACTGAAAGAGAACTTTGTGTCGAAGATGCTGTTTGGGCTTAGAGGCCACAATATCCAGAGCTGTAAAAGCAGGGTATTCAGCCTAACCATGCTGAGGATGGTGGGTTCGATTCCCGGTCGGTACAAGATCTTTTCATAAAAGAAAATTTTCTTGGTTTCCTTGCTCTTGGGGTATCTTTACTAAAGAAAGCTCTTAGTTAATAACAGTGAAAGTTCTCATAGAACTTGAACTGATAAGTAGGCTTTGTATCAGTGGGGACGATACGCCACGAAGAATAAGAAGAAGAAGAATAATAATAAAAAAAGAAGAAGAATGCTGTTCGAATGAAGGTTTGGACAGTACTGTAGTGAGTAGGAAAATATGCTGCTATTAAAAAGTATTTTAAAATGAATGAATATATTGTACAATAATTAGTATTTTTCTGCCTATTAATTCAACTTTATATACGAAGTACTAATCGATGGCAATAAATAGGTGGTGTAACCCTGAAGAAATAAAGTATGTAGATTCCATTGAGATTCGAAGAGGAGAGTGAGATTTTGAAGGCGTTCCCAACGGTTTTCAGGAAGGTACTCGGTAGTCTCGAGGGCGTTTCAAGGGATTGCTAGAGGTCTTCAAAGGAGTTTGATGTGGCCTTGGGAGTTTCAAGGAGTTTTAGGGGGTACCAGGAGATCCCAAGGGCGCCTCAGGGGGTCTTAGGGGCTTTTCAAGAGGCTTCCAGGTGGACTCAGGGATGTTTCTCAGGGAGTTCCAGGGGTTTAGGGGTCTCAGAGGCGTTTCAGGGGATTTTTAGGGGTTTCAGAGGGTTTTCACAGGCCTTCTAGGAGGTCCAACAGGATTTCAGGGGCGTTTCTGCAGGTCTTAGTGGTTCCAGGGGGCCTCATCCCTCAGGAACGCCTCAAAGGGTCTCAGGGGCGTTAAAGGGAGTCTCATTGGTGTTCATGCCGGTTTAAAGGGGTACCAGGGAATCTCAGGGGCGTTTCAGAGCTTCTCAGGAGTTTTAGGGGACTACATGGGAACTCAGGGGCATTTATGGAGTCTTAGGTTCGTCCCAGGTTCCAAGGGGATCCAGGGGGAGTCAGTGTCACTTCATAGGTTTCAGGTATTTTTCAGGAGGTCTAAGGGGATTCCAGGGGCCTCAGCGGCACTTCAATGGATCACAGGGCGTTTCAGGTGGCCTCAGGAATGCTTCTCAGGGGATCCCAGGGATGCTCCAGAGGATTCAAGGGGCGTACCAACCAGGAGCTTTCAGGGGACCTTAGACGGATTTCAGCGGGCTTCAGGAATCTCAGGGCGCTTCTGCGAGTCTGAGGGGCTTTTCAAGGGCTCTGTGGGGTTGCAGAGAACCCACTTCTAAGGGTGTCAAGGGCTTCCAGGGTAGTTCTAGAGCGGCTCAGAGATGTATCAGAGTGCTTCAGGTGGTCTCATGGGGGTTGCCACCGGTTGCAGGAGGCCTTATGAACACTTCAGGGTCTCAGGGGCGAGTCATCGATGTTCGTTGGTGCAGGCTACGCAGCTAACCTTGAGGGTGCTATGGGCACTAGTCCCCCTCTGAAGCAATGCTTTCTTGGTGGTTCCGGAGAGACGTAGGGCTTAGCGATCGTGGGACTGTTGTTTAGTGGGTCGAGGAAAGAGTAGTCCTGGTTTTTACTTTTTTAGAAGACGGTCCTCAACCCCACACTAGCTGCACATTCTGTCCGGGTGTCTGTTGAATAGAAGAGTGAAACAAACTATTCTTATGCAAACTTTAGCTTAAAAAACTGTTATTCAGCTAGCTCTGTTTCTTGCCCAACAAACATTTTTGCTGTACAAGAGTGGAACAAACCACTCTTAAGCAAACTTTAGCTGAAAAAACTGTTGTTCAGCTAGTTCTGTTACTTGGGTGGGTATCCCCCCCCCCATACCATGGTTTAGAAGGAAACAAAAAGGATCTCAGTGGGTTTCAGGGAAGTTAAAGAGCTCAGTGACGTTTCATGTTGTTTCAAGGGGTCTTCAAATCGAACGTCGGATTTGAAGCAAATGCAAACCATGTTTGAAACAAACATGCACATTTTATTCATTTCTAACAGGTTATGTTAGGAATGAATGCTATGGTTTTTGTTTTTTTTTTTGGCTGATCAGCCCTGCGGAAATATTTATGTTCTAATTAAATTACAAAATTCTTTCCCTTCACCGGGAAAACCCATCCCCCCGTGACACTTCCAATGCCAACATCATGCAGGTCATTTTCGCTTTCGAAAACAACAGAAATTCGTGAATCTTTGCAGTAGGTAACCTTCTTCGATCTTGCAGCTGGAACTTGTGAACTTTGTTTATGTTCTCGACGGTGGAACGAGGCTCCTCAATGTGTATTGAAGAGATCAATATATGTAGTTAGTATTAAAAATTAAAATTTAGTTTCAAACATATTTAAGGGCCCATATAGCCGAGGCGGTAAACGCACGGGTATTCAGCATGCCCATGCTGAGGGTGACGGGTTCGATTCCCGGTCGGTCCAGGATCTTTTCGTAAAGGAAATTTCCTTGACTTCCTTGGGCATAGAGTATCTTCGTGCCTGCCACACGATATACACATGCAAAATGGTCATTGGCAGAGGAAGCTCTCAGTTAAAAACTGTGGAAGTGCTCATTGAACATTGAGAAGCAGGCTTTGTCCCAGTGAGGACGTTACGCCAAGCAGAGGAGAGGAGATCAGTTAATCAAATGAACATGCTTTCAAGGGTGTTCCAGGCAGTCTCCGGGGGTTCGTGGAAGATTCGTGGAAGACAGTTTGCTTTGGGTTTGGGCAAACCGAAAGTGGATTTGTCGGAATTATTGTGGGTTAACGTTCGTTTGAGAAGAGATTTTATTCATGACTAGCTGGTAGGGCTCCCCAGCTCCTTTTTGGATTATTCCAGGACAGGGATTTCCCTAGGAATTCATTCAAAAATACATTCTGGGATTACCCCGGACATTCTTCCTTGAATGTCTCTGGATTTTTTTTTTAGATTCATGTGGTAGTTCTTTATGAGTCTCTTCAAGAGGTTTATTTATGACTATTTTAATAGTTTACTCTGAAATTCTTTATAAAATTTCATAAGATTTCTTAAGAGATTTTTTTCTGGGATTCTCCCAGCAGTTACTTACGAGATTGCACTGTGTCCTTCAGGGATTTCTCCAGGAATATATGCAGAAGTTTCTTCCTGGGATTAGTCATGAAACAATTTCTGGAGTTCTTGTAGAAGATTCTCCTGAGATTCCTTAAGGGGTTCTATCCAGAATTCCTTCAGGAACTTCTTTAGGAATTTCTCTAGAGATTCCTTCTGAAATTTCTCTAACAATTCTTCTTTGATTGTTCCGAAAGTTTCTGGATTCCTCAAGATATTTTTCCAGGATTCTTCAAGGAATTCGTTCAGAAGTTCCGCCAAAAGTTAATTTCGGTATTCTTCCAATATTTTGTAACGAGATCTCTACAGGAATTATTTCCACCATTCTTATCGAAATTACCTCTTAGACTCTATCAGATTTTTTTCCTGAGGTTCCTTCAACAGTTTAGGAACTCCTCCACGAGTTCCCAGATACCTCCAAGAGTGCATTCCCGCGAAAGATCTGTTGGAGGAGTCCAACGAAAAACTTCTGGAAAAACCCTACAAAGAACTCCCCAATGAATTTCAGAAGAAGGAATAAGAAATACTTTAGGAGTCTCAAAAGAAACTTTTTCAGGTTATGTGAAAAGGAACATTTAGGAATTCCTTATGGAATACCTAAATCTTATAAAAATACTGGAGGAATTTCAGAAGGAGTTCAGGAGGCAGGAATCTCAAAAAGGAGAATCTGGAAGAATCCTAGAAGGAGATCCTATAGGAATATAATACTAAGAATCCTAGTAGAATATCCTTAAGAAATCATCGAAGGAACTGCTTGGGAAAGTCCAGAACTTCTCGACCAGAAGGACCAGTAGAACCAAGAGGAATCGGAGTAAACTGAAAGAAGCTCAGAGAAAACTCTTGGAGTAATCTCAGAAGATACTTCTGCAGGAAGTATTAAATTGGTTTATTTAAAAAAAAACTACCTGAGGAATCAAATAAGAATTTATTTCTTGAGGTTTCTCAGGTTTCCACCAGGGTTTTCTTCCGAGATGACTTCAGAAATTCCTTTTGGGCTTTTCCCAGGAAATAAATCCAACGTTTCTCCAGGGGATTCTTCTTCATATTCACCAGGAATCCCATGCAAGATTCATTCAGGAAACCCTTTTGGGATCCTTCTAAATTATCCATCAGTGATTCCTTCCGAAGTTTTTCTTTAAATTTTACCAATAATGGCTTCAGGTCTTCTTTATGAGATTATCTCAGAAGTTCCTTCTGAAATTGCTTCTCTTGAGATCTTAAGGATTCCTTGTTTACAGAGTTCCTTTGGGGATTCTTCAGGAGTTCCAAATGGGATTTCTTTTGGGATTAATTCTTCTGGGATTTCTCCAAGACATGCCCGTGCACAAGGAGGGGGGGAGGGGGTTTAGGTGTGAAACCCCCTCCATAACCGACGCTCCATACACTAGGCGCCCCTCCGCCTTTTGCTGAAATTGGAAAAACCCCTCTCTTGGCGCTATGGGCCTGCTCCAAAAGCTCTTCCTAAGGTAACTACTAATGTTCCTTCTTGGTTCTTCCGGAATTTAATCTGAGATTCTATTTTCTTATTATATTAACCTGGAGTTGCTTCGGAGATGGACCCAGAAAATAATTCAGTGATTCATCAAGGAGTTCCCAGTCATCCAGTAATCGTATAAGATGTTGCATAAGATGATAAAGTGGAGGCGATATGCGTACATTTTACATGTGCCTAAATGGAGGCATGCACGCATATGGCCTCCACTTTATCATCTTATGTAACATCTTATACGATTACTAGTTGTCAGGGTTACTTCTGAGATTCAAAACGAAAAATTAATTACCCCTGAAGATGGCACAAACCCCAGTGTCGAAACGTCGGTCAAATAATAAACCTCGTTTTGCCACATTAAAAGACTGAGTAGCCGTTTAAAATGTTGAGTGACAGGAACTATTGCAACGGCGGCCAAGGGGTGTTTGTAGAGGAGAGCAAAGAGAGGTTACAGAGAAGTTTCAAGGGGTCCCAAGAGGTTTCAGCGGGGAACCAGATATCCATCTCCGGGGGTTTTCGGGGGTCTGAGAGTTTCAGAGGATTTACGACGAGTTTTGTAGGCGTTAGAGGTACGTTTGCGGTGGCTTCCGAAGGTCTCACGTGCGTTACATGAGGTCCGAGTGGGTCTTAAACGGGTTTCGAAGACATTTCAGAAAGTCTCAGAGCTTTTTAGACTGGTTTCAGAGGTGTTGCGAAGGCGTTTTTGGGAGTTTTTGGTAAAGCTCAGGTGCGTTACATAGGGTCCAAGGTAGTTTTAGGGGGATTCTGGAAGCATTTCAGGAAGTTTCATAGCATTTTCGGCGGGATTCGCAGTTGTTACTGAACCGTTACGAAGAAGTTTTTGGAGGTTTCGCAGCCTCCCAAGTGTGTTACATGGGAAGCGTTGCGGAGGAAGCGTTACGGGGGTTCCGAAGCCCCGCAGATGCGTTTCATGGGGTCCGAAGAGATTTTGTCTTGAGGGGGATTTTAGAGGCTTTCTAGAAGTTTCAGAGTATTTTCGAAGGGATTCAAATGCGTTACGAAGCGTTACGAGAGAGATTTAAGAGGTTTCGGAGCCTCTCAAGTGCGAAACATGGGATCCGAGGAGGTTTAGGTGGGATTTTAGAGGCATTTTAGGAAGTTTTAGAGCATTCTCGGCGGGATTTGGAGGCGTTACGGATGGATTGTCAAGGGTTTCAGAGACTCTCAGGTGCGTTACATGGGGTCCAGAGAGTTTAACCCTCTAATACCCAAATTTTTTATTTTGATCTAAATATCATTTTTCGTCATCTAAAATCGATTTAAACATGTTTTGGAAGATGAATCTTTTTAATTCTCAATTTCGTGAATTTCAGTTTTTGATTTTTCTAATTTTTATTTTTGAACATCCCCACACTTTTATATTTTTCCTGGAAGCCTATTTGGGGTACGGATTTTTTGGGATGAAAACATTTTGAGATTTTATGGTTATTGTTTAAATATTTTTATTTTTATTTTTTTTCACATAAAATTTTATTTTCCGTGTAATTTTAAGGAAAATAATTTTAGAGTGTATTCGATCCCCTCAAACTATTAAACAAGGATAGAATGGTTTGGGAAAAATTTAAAATATGTTAATTGTAGCGATTTAATACAAAATAAACAATGACTTCTAAAAGGTGACCAAAACATCAATTTTTCGATGATTTTTAAAAAATGTAAATACGCTTTAAAATACACCAAAAACTATTTTGAGATATACAAAACAGTCCTAAATATCTGCCAAAAATATAAAAGATTTGATTTCCCACGAAACAAAAATTACAAATATGCTCAAACTATACCCCGTCCAAAGGCGGGGTTGGGTATTAGAGGGTTAAGGGGGATCTTAGAGGCATTTCATCATGTTTCAGAGCTTTCTCGGCGGAGGCATTTCATCATGTTACGAGCTTTCAGAGACGTAACGGAGGAGTTTTCGGTAATTTCAGAGCCTCTTAGGTGCGTTGCATGGGGTCCGAGCTTCAGGCAGATCTTGGAGTTTTTTTTTTGTTTTAATTAATGTGTATTTTAACTTAAATGCTAATTCTACACTCATCTTGGAGGTATTTCAGGATTTTCAGAGATCCCATTACAATATCACAACATCACAACGCCCCTGAAATACCATTTGATGTAAAAGTGTTCTTGAAGGCCCCTGATGCGACCCGGACCTAAAATGCCTCGAAACGCTCCTGAAACCTCCGTAATCCTATTGAAGCGCCCCTGAAATCATTATAATCAATTTGGTATACCTCTGGACTTTCTTTTTGACGCCTTTAATAGGGTCCATAAATCCCCTGAAACGCTCCTGGAAACCTTTTGAAACGCCCTTGAAATGCTATCAAACGACCCTAAAACCTCTACGAACGCCCTTGAAATGTTCATGAAACATCATGGAATTCTTTTGAATGACTCTGAAATAACTCTTGAATATCTTGAAACGTCCTTTAAAGGCTACTGAGATCCCATGAATAACCCTTAAATCCCCTTGAAACATTAATACTATTGAATTACCCTTGAATTTCCCGTAATCCCATTTAAACGCCAACAATTATTGACAGAATGCCCTTAAAAGGATTCTCAAATCCCCAGTAACAACCCCTTAAAACGTCCCTGAAGCCCCTTGGAACCCCGTTTTTTTGGCTCTCTGGGAACTTTTTTGGAAACCCCCTTAGCCCCAGGAGCTTTAATAAGCTTTTGGTAACCAAAAAGAACAGATTCATGGGGTAATACAACATTTTCTTAGATGTATGTTCTACAATGTATCTACATAACCACTTGACTGCTCAAGCGAACTACCCACCTTATCAATCATGGGTTTGCTTATAAAATAATGTTATTCATTCAAAACTCCAAACGAAAAATATTGTTTCATGAACGTGTTGTGTCTATATTTATTCGCAATCAGCCTTCAGCTTCCACAATCCAATCTTTAAACAATGAACTCGATTGGGAAGTTTTCTCGTCTCTGACGCGAGCCATCCGGAAGCTGAGCTGACCCAAAGCCATCGCAAACTATCCTCCTAAAAAAGGGCTGCTTCGGCCAGCCCAACAAAAAAAAAACAGAACACCAAAAGAAGATCCCCCAAAACTTTGCGCCAATTTCGGGTTCAACTTTCATACGAAGGGGGTAATCCGAGCGGTTTTCGGGATTTATCCAGGCCCAGCCCAGCAGCAGCGGCATCGAACTTAGAGCGGTTGTTGGTGGCACTGGGATAGAAACTTGGGAACGTCCTCCTGGCTCCGATAAACTGAGAGGGTAATAATTTTGCATAAAACTATTATATAGCTATTCTTTGGTGGTTCTTATTCGGCGCTTCACTTTGGTTCGGTGGTGTTCTGACTCCGAGGGGCTCAAAGTTGGAACGACCAAATTGCTGGAAGAAATTTTGTTATAGAAGGGGAGAACCTACACTCTTTCTCGATGAGATACCCGAACCGTTGACTGTGTTGCAGTAGGAATTTGGGACAAATTTATTCGTTACTCAAGTTTCAATCATTTTTGCACGACAATAGGAAATTGAGTGGTCGCTCGTCTCGAACCGATTCTCGCACGGACGGCCTGTGATCTATCTCGGTTTGATCTGACTCATCCCGGGCGGCAATCTCGGACTTTTATGCAGATTCATTCCACGAAAGAAAAATATCCGTTGTTCTTCACACTCCCACGAAGAATCGGCATCGCCACCCTCGCGATGGAATCGATTTCCGGCCATTTAACACGTTCGCGCGAGCGATTGCGATGGCTGCTGCTGGCTGACTCTCGCCTCATTCATATTTCAACACTTGTCTTGTCTAGCGCACCGCGCGCCAGGCTGCTGGGGGAGATGGCACTTGACTGCATCCCGGAACAACTATGTGGGATCCGGTGCCCGAGTAGAGCGCCAGGAGAACTCTTTCGAGGAACACCATCAGCTATAAAATATGCAACTTTATGTCAGTCGTAAAATATAAGACTAAGTGTTGGCGTTGTCGTCGTCGTCGACGTGTTAGAGTTGGTGGAAAAGTTACAGTTACTTCTTCTGGATTGCATGTGATTTTGTTTCTGTAGATTTTTTTGAATACCATTGGTTAAAAGAAGATAGCTGGTCATATGATGTGAACGTTTTTGCAAGGTCAAATTTCTAAACCTATTTTCGGTTGGGCCTTTGATTATAGGCCCAGAACTCGTGTCCTAAAAAGCATGCCGAATTCCTTTATTAGGTCAAAATTGGAACTTCCACCCTAGTACCCCTTCCGGCTAACAAGGGTGCAATGTAGTACTGACTGGCATACCGACGAAAGGAGATGGGAAACGAAATCTATTTGGATGCAGTTGCAAAGTCCCGGATTTCTTCTTCGTTGGTCCTTCTTTCTCCGAATGTGCAAATGGTGCCTCTTCGTTCGTCCTTCGACACTTGTGGCGGTGTGAATTGTAGGTCGTAAAATTCCACTGCTGTTGTTTGGATTGCGGTGGGATGTAGGGACATGCAGTAGAGCAAATCTGCTGTTTTTTGTACTTTAAAGCTGTTTACTTCCGGGTAGCAGACATATGCATAACGTTGAAGAATGAATTTAAATGACGGCTTCAGTACAGTTGGCAGAAAGTATAAGCAGTCCTGAAAACATGTTCGGTGATTGTTCATCGTATCATTCAAAACATTAGCTAAAATTTTACACCTTTTGGGTCCCACATGATTCTCAAAGAAGATTTGTTTTCCTTCTAAACCATGAGGAGAATCTCTCCAACAGATAGCTGAACAGGAAGGTCCGGGTAGTGTGGGGTTCAGGCCGTCTTCAACAACAAAAGTAAAAGCCAGGACTACTCTCTCCTTGACCCACAAAACACATTCTCATGGTCGCAAAACCCTAAGTACATCGCACCCTCAAAGTTGCCTGCGTAGCCTGCAGCAGCGGACATCGATAACTTGCTTTGGGGAGTTCACCAAGATAGCATGCTGATGCTTATCCAGTTTCCCGAGTGGTCACCTACCACTCACTCCCTTTGTCCTTGGAAGCCAGGATCTGACCCTGCTGGTTCGTGAAACGGCTTCCCCATTCCACGGCTCAGGTATTGAAGTCACCCGCTATTACAACTGGCCTTTACCCTGTTAGCACGGTCGTCATACCGGTCGTCAGCATCCACCTGAACTGCTCGATCGGCTACCGCGGAGGTGCATAACATATACTGAAAAAGACCCCGTTTACTTTGACGACCTAGAAGCCCTCATCCCAAGTAAAATGTTGATAACCAATTAGCTTTGGTATGGTTTTGAAAACCGTCATAAAACCTTAAACCTTTCATTTTGGTTTTATGATCGTTCTTGGAACACTTTTCTGGGCCCATCCGTGACCCAATTGCCGGCTGGTATTCGGTATGGGTCTGCTATAATGGCGATATCCGTTCCCCACTCAGAAACCCCCTGACAAAGCAGTTGCTGAGCTGCGTCACAGTGGATCAGATTCAGCTGCGTTATATGCACTGTGATTTGTTCACAGCGGCTTTCTTGAAGACCGGGCGCCTCGGACCACCCGTTGGATGCCTGTTGTTCACGGGTTTCACGATACAAATCAGACAAATGGGTGGAATCGGGCAGGCTTCCCGAGCAGAAGGGAATAACAACAGCATAAGAAAATGTGTTATTTTGGCGAAATAACTGAGTAATGAAATAGGTTATTTTCATGTTATTAACATAACAAATTATGTTATAAACTTGGCTGTCATATGCGGCAAAATAACAAAAATCATAACAAAAAAATGTTCCTGGTAGACCAATTCAATAACATGTTTTGTTAGTTCGATAATAACATAATAACAATGAATTTGGGAAATATTTCAATAACAAATGATGTCATTTTAAAGTTATTGATAACAATCCGAAAGCAAAATTAGTTATTATTGCTCACTGTGCCCCACCCACAATCTTCATTTGCAAAAAGAGAATCGGGTGTAACTATAGAAGAAATGATATCAAGATACCGTGACATCACCTAATTCCAATCACTTCTTTTGGTTCGTTTTAGTTTTGCTTTTGTTTTTTGGTTGGTTTCGTTCAGTCCCAATTAGAGGAACTAATTAGATCATAGGGTCTTGTAGCATTTGGACAGGTGTACCTATTTTGGGCACTTGACGCTATTACTAAGTCAATTTCAAACCGATTGATTTGAAATGTTGTGCAGAGTTAGGCACGTACAGTATCTAACTCTGTACAAAAACTCAAATCAATCGGTTTGAAATTGTCTTAGCTATAGCGACAAGTGCCCAAAGTAGATACACCTGCCCAAATGGTACAATACCCTACGCACGGTATGCTGGAAACAATCGGATGTAAACAAAATCTCGAATGAAGTAGTTTTAATTTCATAACTTGTTATTGTTGTGCTATTGTTAATTGAATATTTGTACACTCTCAATAGTATATTAATAACTAAATTTGTTCCATAACAAAACATATGATTAAAATATTATTGTATGGGTGTATATCAATAGCTTGATCATAACAAAATAAGATTGTCAAACAAAACATGTTATGGCAAAGTAATGCTTTGATAAGTTAATAATAACAAAACAAGATATAAAAACAGATTATGTGATTTGATAGTTATTAGTTTAATATTCCCCTATGCTCGGGTTGTGCCTTATGGGCTTCGGCGCCGCATCTTCTTCACAGTTTGCTCCAGTCAGGACCTTCGCAGCTCCATGACTTGTGTCCTGGTTTCAGACACCTGAAACAAACCTCCGGTGGCTCGTGGAATGTTATTTGACATACGCACCAGCCTACCTTGATCCTCTCTACTTTACAAAAGCCCTACTGAACAAAAGCTACCTGTGTCTGTGTCCCTGCCGGCTCCTTCCGTAGTCCAATGACTGCGGTGGCGACCTGCACTTTGCACTGTTGCCGTAGTGCCGTGGCGATCTCTTCCACTTTGGTGACCTAGTCCAGGTTTTTCACTTTCAGAGTCGCCTCTTGTGTGAGAGCCCTCACCTCTACCCCTTCGCCAAGGACCTCTTCCGCCATTTTTTTAGGCGGCGCCCTTGCGCTCCTTATCGCACTTCAGCTCCAGGATCATCTCACCCGGACGAGTACGTCTGATACAGCGCACGTCCCAGATCCACGAGCTCGGCGTCGCTTCGCATCGCCTTCAGGACGTCCGGACTCCGAATACATAGATTGTTCGGTCTTGATGACAAGTGCGTCGCCTTTCATGCGCTTGGCACCTACTTTTTTACGCCTTTCTTGATTTGGGGTCTCTGATTTCCTCAACCTGCGGCGTTTTCCTCGTCGTCTTCCGCTCGTCCTTTGTCCAAAGGGGGAGTCCTCCCCTTGGTTTGCCCTTCTATGGCCCAACAACGGTCGCAACCCTCCTGTTCCCTTCCATCCGGGACGGCTCAACCTTTTCAGGTCCACCCTTCCCAGTTTTCCGGAACGCCTGGTGTCACAGGTTCTCTTTCACTACAGGGATTTGTCATCAACGTCGAAAAGAACCATTCGATTTGAATCTATCCCGAAAATTGTCGTGTTTATTATTCATCAAACTGGTTTTGTTAATTTTCACTTAATCTAGTACTACATCACAGTTAGGAAAATTGAGAGTGTTTTTTGTGAAGAGAGGGAAAAAGGGCGTAATTAAGTCTCGTTGTCTATTCGGTTATCGTCACGTGCTTTTATCGTTTCGTTCGTTGCATCGAGTGCAAGAAAGAGAGGATTGCTTTGTCGCGGGGGTGCATCTTAAAGCTGTGGGAATATTGGGGACTACGAAGGTGATGATTTTGTTTGCGGTTTTCTGTGAGAAAGTGAAGGAGGGAAGATTTTTTGCTTTTTTTTCACTCATACTCCCATAAGAAACCCCGTAGGAAGAAAGAGTGTTTCCCGGCTCATCAACCTTCGTAGTCGCGAATTGCTCGTCGGTTGTGTGCTTGCTGGTGCCGGTTAAGCGATCAGTTCAAGTCGATCACTCCGTTATTGCATGTATGTAGAAATACGATCGGTGTCTAGAATTTATGGTCGTTGACACTTGTAACTGTCCGTTATGTGTGGGCAAATAAGAGGTTTGGAATGAAACGTGTGAAATGATAGAAATAGGTGTTTGGGATTTGTGAATCAGTTCTGGAAAATATTATTTTCAGTGTACGCAGAATATGTCACCGCAAGCGGAAAATGGGCAACAAAGAAGGCACAGCAATAACGCTTTGTTTTTTCGTTAGCAGATAATGACAAAATCGCTCTCGAGTTTGTTCACAACAAAAACGAGTTTGTTCACATCGTGATTTTCACATTGTTTTACAACTGAAACTCAACTCTGAGGTTTGCAAGAGTCTTATTTCGTCCAAATGCTTATGAATTCGATAATGTGGGTCGAAAATTTCAGCAGAAAAGCCGGAATATCAGCACACGCACGGCAAGCGATGTTTGTTTTATTGCTCTCATCGCCTGACATGCGTTTGTTGCGGAGCGTCTTTGTTACCAACATGCACCGCTTAGGACAAAGCGTTTGTTTTTCGGCGTGATCCGTTTTTCGTACCCTGATTATTTTGCACTTTGAAAAGGCTAATAGCATTTTCTCAGATTTCTGACATGGTTTTGGTTTAAGCATTTGCGGGTTCTCGTTAATTTATTGTCGTGAGAACATGTTCGTCTTGTCAGGTCTTGTGTTTCATGATCTTCGTATGATTTTGTTATGTCATGGGAATTGTGGAATTGGATTTGTCAAGCTTGTTACTAAATGAGAAAAAGTGATAAGGTTTTACAATAGAGTTAATAAACTATAGAGGACGAATGTCGCTGGCGTCGCCACCGCAACATCTCTTGCTGGATAAGATAGGGAGGGATATAAGTGTCAAAGCGAAAAAGTATGCAGTTTGACAGATAGATACCCGACATGTTTCGGAGCGAGAACAAAGAGAACAGCAGCGACATTCGTTCTCTATAGTATATTAACTCTATTGGTTTTACCTTACACTGGCTGGGGCTTCTAAAATACGGTGGAGAAGCACTACACTGGGTCATTACCAAGATTTGGGAAGAGGAAGTATTAACGGAAGAATGGATGGAAGGTATCACGTGTCCCATCTACAAAAAGGGCGACAAGTTGAATTGCGGGAACTACCGCCCGATCACACAACTGAGCGCTGCCTACAAGATACTCTCTCAAATTTTATGCCGCCGTCTATCACCGATTGCAGGAGAGTTCGTGGGGCAATATCAGGCTGGATTTATGGGTGAACGCGCTACAACGGACTAGATGTTCGCCATCCGCCAAGTGTTGCAGAAATGCCGCGAATACAACGTACCCACACATCACTTGTTCATCGATTCAAAATTGGCGTATGATACAATCGATCGAGAACAGCTATGGCAGATTATGCACGAATACGGATTCCCGGATAAGCTGATACGATTGGGATTGATCAAGGCGACGATGGATCGAGTGATGTGCGTAGTTTGAGTATCAGGGACACTCTCGAGTCCCTTAGAATCTCGCAGAGGGTTACGGCAAGGTGATGGTCTTTCGTGCTTACTGTTCAACATTACTTTAGAGGGTATATCATCGCGCTTGCCACCCCGAATTTATATCGACGGTGATGAAATTGAGGCGATTGAAGAATTCGTGTACTTGGGCTCACTGGTGACCGCCGACAACGACACCAGCAGAGAAATTCAGAGGCGCATTTTGGAAGGAAATCGTGCTTACTTCGGACTCCGCAGAACTCTACGATCGAATAAAGTTCGCCGTAACACGAAGTTAACTATCTACAAAACGCTGATTAGACCGGTCGTCCTCTATGGGCACGAAACATGGACCCTACGTGCAGAGGGCCAACGCGCCCTTGGAGTTTTCGAACAGAAGGTGTTGCGTACCATCTACGGCGGAGTGCAGGTGGAAGACGGGACTTGGAGAATTACCACGAGTTGCATCAGCTGCTGAGAGAACCAACCATCGTCCATACCGCGAAAATTGGGAGGCTACGGTGGACGGGTCACGTCATTAGGATGTCGGATAGCAACCCGACTAAAATGGTTCTCGAGAGTCATCCGACCGGTACAAGAAGACGTGGAGCGCAACGAGCTAGGTGGGTGAACCAATTGGAGGACGATCTGCGGACCGCACGCAAAGTGCGGAAGTGGAGACAAACAGCCATGGACCGAGTGGATTGGAGACGGCTACTATGTACAGCAGAGGCCACCCGGCGTTAGCCTGATCGGTAAGGTACGACTGGGGTCCGACTTACTGCCTACTTTAGGGATCCCAAGTAACACATCAAAACAAGTTACAGCTAAAAATATGTTAAAATATGTTACATAAAAGTTATTCAAAGACATCCCTAGTGAAAAAATAGTTTTTACAAGTTTTTAGAAAACATGTGCATTCAATATAATGTTTCTAATATGTTTTTTGAAAACAAACTGTGAACTTGTCTCGCCACAAGGCGATGGTTTTGTCACTCAAGTTTGTTCAATAAGTTGTAGTTTAGTTTTATCAACCACACGTATAACATGATTCCTTCATAATATGAAATACGCACAAATGTTTGTTTACATTCGCTCGTGAACTCGTCAGATCAAAATAATTCCACTGTTTGGTTCAGCAAGAGGAGATTCCGCTTGGAGAAACCGGATTTGTGGATTTTCTCCTCCAGCTTTGGGCCGCTATTGTTCCCGCACATTCCCCGAACCGTCGTCAATTACCAGAAGAACCTCAACGAATCTTGTCAGTTATCCTCAGTCTCCCGCACTCGCTGGAAGGCATCACATTACCGCAACGCTTATCTCTTCCTTCTTTTATTTTTGATATGTTGCTGGGAAGCGTCGTCTTCTCCGCTTCAGCGGCGAAATTTCCTTGTCTTCCTCTTTCTCATTTTGAGTGCTGTTGAGTTTTATTCGTGGTGAACGACCGTACGAGCGGGGATGCATTAATGTTTGTTTTTTTCATCTCACTGCGGCGACACAACGACGAAGAACGGTTTAATTTAATGAAATTTTACCATTTTTCGAATGTTTATGTAACGTATGTTGTGCAAATCAGCTGATTGATGTTTGGATGCACTCTGAATGGAATGTTAAGATTGTTGTCATATGTTGTTTTCCAATACTTTTGGATGACATATTTGAAAACATAATAAAAATATTTTTGACAGACGTTCGTTCAAATTGAGTTCTTGCAACGGTGTCACGAACACTAATGCAAATCTGTCGGTTGGAAAAACGCTCGTTTGATTTTGCCGGGAACAGCTGATTTTTGTTTACTAATTTCGACCAGTAACTCAAGTAGTGTTCGTGTGATGCAACGTGAACGTACACGCAAGCAGAAACCACTATAGGCAACAATGTTAGATGTAAGTCACAGTGACTTTTGTATAACAAAAACTTTCGCTGCCGTGACAAGTATGCTGCGTAGGCGATGTGTTGTCAGTTACAGTGTATGTCAAAAAATATTAACTATCAAAAGAAAAAAAATAGAAATTATTTGATGGCAGCATGCGAAACCTGGCCTTGACGCATGAATATTGTTTACAGTAACACCAGAGATAACCAGACGTAACATGTAGAATATTTGCCGCAAAACACTTTCTTTTACTACCATCAATGTTCTCTAAAGCATCATGTAGCTTCTGAAAGTCCAGAATAATTTGAAATTATTAAATGAAAGATCTATATTCGAAAAATTGGAGCATTAAAATATCCGTTAATCGATTATTCTTGTGTTGACCCTACCCAGGAGTATAAATAAAAAAAATACGCTGTTGATAAATTTGTTGAAAATAAAGAATACTAAAAAATCACATGTGAGAATGTTTTTGATTGGCACTGTATATTCTTCGTGCTAGCCTTTTGATGCTACCACCATATTGATTCATGTTGAAAAATAAGAAGCTTATTAAAGAAGTCGGATGGCGGTCGTTGAAAATCAACAAGAATTTTCAGAAATATTCAGTCGATCGAGTAGCGCATCAATTTTGTGGAGGTAAAATTCCATTATCCACGATAAATTTAAATGCGCACACTTTTTTGGCCTTGAGATCACTCATCTTTGAATTGTTTTTCAGGTTTACGTTTCTCCATTTTATTTTTAAGTCTGGTTCATCTCAAGATTTACTTTGCTCTTTTCAGACGAGCTGCTGCCAAAATAAATAAAAAATCAATTATACCTTCATGTATTTGTGTTCTCATAATTACACTTGTTTGTCAGCTGATGTTCGAGTTTTGTATTTTAAAAGTAATAAACACCACAAAAATACTGCCGTCTTTAGGCTATAATATGTATTTCATAACATCTTGCTAACATGTTTGTTTGTTTTCATTAAGTTTTTATTCATTATGTCAAAACTTTTGCAAAACAAAAAACGTGCGCTTTTTCGGTCATGCAAAAGTCATAAAACATGTTGCCGCAACTTTATTCCATGACTGTAAAAATGTTTTGGAGAAGTACGAGAAACTTCTCCATAACAAGGTGTGTTGCTTGGGATTATTATCCGTCTAGCCTTGCAGGCACCACCAGACAGCTCATCACCTGACGGCTGCCTCACCCGCTTCTGCGAGTGCATATTACGAGCAGTCGCATCCATCACACCTTTTGGACTTCCTGCGAAAGCGAGGGCCTCCGTTTGGGTAGACTTCGTATCCTTTACTTTCACAGGTTCCGCCGCTGCTGCATTTTTCACGAGTCCCACTTGATTCTGCTTGGCCTCGTCCAGCGTTTTATGAAGTCACAACACGGACGTTTTCAGGTCCTTACTAATGTTGGACTTCGTGGACGCAAACTCGATGATCTTGCCAAGCTGCTGCCAAGCAACCTCGATCGCAGGCAGTTCTTCTCCTTGGCCCTCATCAACCACGCTCCGTCCAGTATCTCCACCGGCTGGCTTGCCGGGGAATAGATCGGAGCTCTCACGCTGGAGCTGCATACGCAGCTGCCCGCTCCTATCTCCTCGCTGAGAAGACGGAGACCTTGTCAACCCACTTCTTGCGAAGGGGTTAGCCCAGGTACCTCACAGGCTCCGTTAACGATCAAGCATCTTTTTTCAGTGTCCTGCACTGAAGACGTGTGCTTGTGATCCAGACTGCTGCAAGTGGTACACAAGACATCGATTCACCAGGCGTTCCATCACTTTGACAACGTAGCTGGTAAGGATGATGGGCCGAAAATTGTCAACAGTGTTTCTGACCCTTTGGGGTTTGGAAAACGATGCCGTGTCCTCAACTTCTGTGCAGGGTATCGGGGTAATGGCTTCCAGTCTCTTTTAATTAAAAACGGATTCTTATGTTTTCATCCGACGTTTCGGACACATTTATTGTGCCTTCTTCTTGGGATCTGATGGACAACAAACAAATTATGTGCTATGTATTATGCTGTGTCTGTGTAGTGTTGATGTGTACTTACTAACAATGTTCCGTTTTATCGTTAAGGGCCTGCAGCATCGGCACCTTTGTCAACGGTTTATGCTCCGACAACTACAGAACAAGAAAACTGGCATTAACAGGAGCACTCGCTTCACAGGAGGTATTTTTACCGATTCCGATACTTACTTCACCCACTTTGTTCTGGCCGTGGGCTGGATAGGCTGATTTTTCAGAAATCGATCCGGCTCGCAGAAAAGAGGTGCAGTCTGCTTCGCGCCACTTTCACACTTGTTCTGCAGAAGCGTGTGTTCTGTGTGTTTGCTGCTCGGCTCTACTATTGTTTCGTAATGTGTGTAGGATGCCGGCGTACGTACCGCTGAGGTTGTCAGTGTCTGTACGCTTATTGACTGTGTTGGGTGTGTTTATAATGTGACATGTTTCGAGTGTTGGTAGATTCTGTTTCTTAATTAAAAGAGACTGGAAGCCATTATTTCGAATCAACTATCACAGTCGTATCTCTAAGAAAGTGCAGGGTATCGTTCAGCCATTATTTCTTGATAGTATTCAAGACAAACTGCTTTCCCAGCTGAGGGAGACAGGCTGCTTTGCCTTTGGCCTTTCGAAGGGCGAAGATGAGTTCTTCCTTCGTGAAAGGGAAATTTAACCAGCTCAGCTTTTTCTGATGTCTCTTCCTTCACATGAACTTAATCGCCCCCAAAGTTCGGATGCAGATTGTTGGTCGCTTAGCTGGTCTAGAAACGAGGTCCATGACGCGTTTCTCGGATGACTTGTTGACAATTATTGCGATCTTCGTTGACCATTCGTTGACAGTTTTCTCACGATCTGAATGTCCAATTGGTAGTCGCTTAAAACGCCTCTGAGCTTTCTGCCGGGCCTCGACCGAATTTTTCACCTTGTGTGTCCATCAGTGGAGTGGTAGCAAGAACCGAGTTCATTGCTGCCTAGCCACTGAGGGTAGAAATTCAGATAACTATGATTTTGGTTAGTCCAGTCCGCCTGTTCGAATTTCCACCTGGGTCTTCTAAAGTACTAGGTATGAGACTCCCCGCTAGCCGAGGTCCGATGATGACGAGCGAGTCACCCTCACACGCATAACATCTGCCCTTTCACCTTTCCTTGGATTGGTGTCCCTTCGCGCCTATTCCGCTAACTATTTTTCCCTATCCACTAGGGTCCAGTGGATGTCCTCCCCTGACCCACTTACTTACCTTACCGATCAGGCTAAGGCCGGGGTGGCCTCTGCTGTACATTGTAGCCGTCTCCATTCCACTCGGTCCATGGCTGGTTGTCTCCAGTTCCGCACTCTGCGTAGGGTCCGCAGATCGTCCTCCACTTGGTCGATCCACCTAGCTCGCTGCGCACCACGTCTTCTTGTACCAGTTGGATGACTCTCGAGAACCATTTTAGTCGGGATTCTATCCGACATCCTGATGACGTGACCCGCCCACCGTAGCCTCCCGATTTTCGCGGTATGGACGATGATTGGTTCTCTCAGCAGCTGATGCAACTCGTGGTTCATTCGCCTTCTCTAAGTACCGTCTTCCATCTGCACTCCGCCGTAGATGGTACGCTACACCTTCCGTTCGAAAACTCCAAGGGCGCGTTGTTCCTCTGCACGTAGGGTCCATGTTTCGTGCCCATAGAGGACGACCGGTCTAATCAGCGTTTTGTAGATGGTTAACTTCGTGTTACGGCGAACTTTATTCGATCGTAGAATTCTGCGGAGTCCAAAGTAAGAACGATTTCCTGCCACAATGCGCTTTTGAATTTCTCTGCTGGTGTCGTTGTCGGCGGTCACCAGTGAGCCCAAGTACACGAATACTTCAACCGCCTCGATTTCATCACCGTCGATATGAATTCGAGGTAGCGGGCGCGGTGATTCCTCCCTGGAGCCCTTTGCCATCATGTACTTTGTCTTCGACACATTAATGACTAATCCGATTCTCCTGGCTTCACTCTTTAGTTGGATGTACGTTTCCGCCATCGTCTCAAATTTACGAGCAATAATATCAATATCATCGGCGAAACCAAGCAGCTGAACGGACTTCGTGAAAATCGTTCCACCCGTGTTTATCCCCGCTCTTCTTATTACACCCTCCAAAGCAATGTTGAACAGCAAGCACGAAAGACCATCACCTTGCCGTAACCCTCTGCGAGATTCGAAGGGACTCGAGAGTGTCCCTGATACTCGAACTACGCACATCACTCGATCCATCGTCGCCTTGATCAATCGTATCAATTTATCCGGGAATCCGTATTCGTGCATAATCTGCCATAGCTGTTCTCGATCGATTGTATCATACGCCGATTTGAAATCGACGAACAAGTGATGTGTGGGCACGTTGTATTCGCGGCATTTCTGCAACACCTGGCGGATGGCGAACATCTGGTCCGTTGTAGCGCGTTCACCCATAAATCCAGCCTGATATTGCCCCACAAACTCTCTTGCAATCAGTGATAGACGGCGGCATAAAATTTGAGAGAGTATCTTGTAGGCAGCGCTCAGTAGTGTGATCGCGCGGTAGTTCCCGCAATCCAACGTGTCGCCGTTTTTGTAGATGGGACACACGATACCTTCCATCCATTCCTCCGGTAATACTTCCTCCTCCCAAATCTTGGTAATGACCCAGTGTAGTGCTCTCACCAGTGCTTCTCCACCGTATTTTAGAAGCTCGCTTGGTAGTTGATCTGCTCCAGCGGCTTTGTTGTTTTTCAACCGGCCAACCTCCTCCTCAATCTCTTGGAGATCAGGGGCCGGAAGTCTCTCGTCCTGTGCACATACTCCTGGATCTGTTACCTCGCCACCTTCGGTACTTGCAACGTCGCCATTGAGGTGCACATCGTAATGCTGCCGCCTCCTCTCGACCACCTCACGCTCGCTCGTGAGAATATTCCCGTGATTATCTCGGCACATGTCGGCTTGTGGCACAAAGCCTCTGCGCGAAGCTTCTCGTAGAACTTTAGTGTGTCCTTAGCGCGATACAGCTCTTCCATCGCTTCGCGATATCGTTCTTCCTCCTGGCGCTTCTTCATCCGGAAGACTGAGTTCTGCCTGTTCCGCGCCTGTCTGTAACGTGCCTCATTCGCTCTCGTACGGTGTTGCAGCACTCTCGCCCATGCTGCATTCTTCTCGTTTTTCAACTGTTCACATTCGCCGTCGTACCAGTCGTTTCTGTGATTCGGAGTCGCGAAGCCTAGTGCTGTAGCCGAGGTACTACTTATGGCGGATCGGATGTCCCTCCAGCCATCTTCAAGTGTTGCTGCGCCAAGCTGCTCTTCCGTTGGTAGGGCCACTGCTAACTGCTGCGCGTAGTCTTGAGCCACTTCTACGTTATACAGCTGCACGATGTTGAGCCGCGGCGTTCGACTTCGACGCGTGGTGATAACTGTCGAAAGTTTTGAGCGCATGCATACAGCGACTAAATAGTGATCCGAATCTATATTCGCACTGCGGTATGTGCGGACATTGGTTATATCCGAGAAGAATTTACCGTCGATTAGAACGTGGTCGAATTGGTTTTCTGTTTGATGGACGGGTGATCTCCAGGTGACTTTGTGAATATCTTTGCAGGGGAAGAAGGTGCTTCGGACTACCATACCACGGGACGCTGCAAAGTTTACGCATCGCTGGCCGTTATCATTCGATACGGCGTGCAGGCTGTTTCGCCCGATTACCGGTCTGTACATTTCCTCCTTTCCTACCTGCGCGTTCATGTCGCCGACAACGATTTTCACGTCACGCGGTGAGCAACCATCGTATGTTTGCTCTAACTGCGCGTAGAACGCCTCTTTCTCGTCATCAGGTCTCCCTTCGTGTGGGCAGTGGACGTTGATGATACTGTAGTTGAAGAAGCGGCCCTTAACTCTCAACATGCACATCCTTGCGTTGATCGGCTGCCACCCGATCACACGTTGTCGCATCTTGCCTAACACTATAAATCCTGTTTCCAGTTCATTGGTGGTGCCACAGCTTTGGTAGAAGGTAGCCGCTCGATGCCCGCTTTTCCACACTTTCTGTCCAGTCCAACAAAGTTCCTGCAACGCCACGATGTCGAAGTTGCGGGGATGTAGTTCGTCGTAGATTATCCTGTCACATCCTGCGAAACCTAGTGACTTGCAATTCCATGTTCCAAGTTTCCAATCGTAGTCCTTATTTCGTCGCGTGGGTCTTTGCCGATTGTATCGAGTCGTATGTTATTCGCAATGGGGATTTTTACGGGTGGCTTATTGGGCCTACGCCAACACTCCTGTCTCGCCGGAGGGCCATCGTGCCAGTTCTGTTTAACGTCCCAACCAACACTGGGACGACCACGCTGATGGGGCTACCACCTTGGATCTAGCTGGGCGTGGTGCAGCGTTTCTTGCTCAGCCGCTGGATGCCAGAACAGACGCTGTTTGAGCCGCACCTCCTTGGTGAACAGACACTCGGATCGTACCTCCTCAATCTAGCTGATGTCAGAAGGACAACAGTGCCCAGGCTGCGCTACCAGCTAAGCACACAACTCTTAGCTGGCGGTCTTTGTCATCGCTTGACCCGTGGAAGCATGAGGTAGGAACTTGTGAGGACCAGAGCTATATTGGACGCTCTCCTTATCGACTCACCGTTTTGCAGCCCACGCCGCGATATAGGCATACTCCTATGAACGGAGTGCGAATTCCGAAAAAGCTACCGATCGATAGAATTTGTGATGAAAACAGAACAATACATAGGCAGTCGGGTGCCTGAAACTTTTGCCAGTCTTGGTAAGGTGGTATGAACTACCAACCAAGCCGATCTGTTTAAAAGCACAGGTCGCACGGCAGAAGTTTCACGCATTCGATGTATTCGTTCAATACATGGCCTACTTGCCTAATTTCACCTTCTATAAAATTTTCACACTTGTTCGCTACCTAGCGAATTCTATCATATCTATCATTTCATTATCCACTTAAATTTGATCTCTACTCCCTTATACTTTTGAGTAGAAAGAGACCGATATAGCCACAAAATCATCAAGTTAGCTGTAAATTAGGGTAAGTTTAAAAAAAACATTGCACTCGAAGGAGCGATTAAGAGGTCAGGCGTGCAGAGAAATGGCTCTATCATCACACGGTCGTACTTTCTCCTCGGTTTTGCGGACGATATTGATCTCATCGGCATCGATTGTAGGGCAGTGGAGGAAGCTTATGCTCCTCTGAAGAGAGAGACATCGAGGATAGGCTTGACGATTAACTCTACCAAGACGAAGTACATGATAGCGGGTAGAGACAGAAGCAGGCCTAGTGGTGTTAGTGCTGAGGTAGTGATTGATGGGGATGTGTTTGAAGTTGTTGAAGAATTTGTTCATCTTAGAACACTTGTGACATGTGACAATGACGTTTCCCGTGAAGTGAAAAGGCGTATTGCAGCTGCGAATAGGGCCTTTTACGGATTGCGTAGCCAGCTTAGGTCCCGTAACTTGCAAACGCAAACAAAATTCGCTCTGTATTATACGCTGATTCTTCCGGTTGCCCTCTACGGTCACGAAGCGTGGACGTTAAAGGAGATAGACCGAAAAGCTTTTGGAGTTTTGAGCGCAAAGTGCTGCGGGCAATTCTCGGTGGGAAACAAGAAAATGGAGTGTGGCGCAGACGCATGAATCACGAGTTGTACCAAGTGTACGAAGATGCGAATATTGTGAAACATATAAAATACGGCAGACTTCAGTGGGCTGGACACGTACTGAGAAAGTCGGAAGAGTGTTCAGCAGAGAACCCGGTAGAGGTAGGCGACTTCGTGGGCGGCCGCGAACTTGCTGGCTGCACGCGGTTGAAGAAGATCTACGATCCCTACACGTTCGGGGAAACTGGAGGAACATCGCCCAAGACCGACGAAGATGGTGCTCTACTATACGCTTGGCCTTGGAGTAAAAACATGAAAAAATCTTCAGATTTCAAAGTTTCAGAAACTCTTTTAAGATTATTTTTACGGTGATTAAAATTATTACAATAAATCATCAAAAATTGGGTTGATTTCGAAACTCAATACATTTAGTATGGGATGAAAATATGATAAAAACTTTATGCCTTATTAACTCGAATATGGGTTTTTGTTACTAACACCCCTTATCTTCCAACCCCCTTAATTGGAATTATAATGTGAAGTTTTAATTTTGAGGTGTCTGTCAAGTAAAAATTCCAGGGGTGTCAAATTTATTCTAGGGGGTGCCAGGCGACTCTGGATAACCCCACGAGCCCCCTACCCCCGTAGGAACGCCAATGCGGGACGGGTTTTTTAACACCTTGAAAAGACGTAATCCTGTCTCGTAAACTCTTTCCACCGGCACAGTGGATCGGCAGTGCTAAGTAAGTAAGTAAGTATCCTTAGCCGGCAGCTCAAAGTTTCGCATTTTCCCGTGCCCAAAGAAATCGAGAGATTCTATACCGAAATGTTCCATAGCAAAAACGTACCTGGATCGTTTGTGAATCGAACCCATTACCCTCAGCATCTCTCTCTCTCTTCTTGGCGTAACGTCCTCATTGGGACAAAGCCTGCTTCTCAGCTTTGCAATATGCATGCGTATATCGTGTGGCAGGCACGAAGATACTCTATGCCCAAGGTAGTCAAGGAAATTTCCTTTACGAAAAGATCCTGGACCGACCGGGAATCGAACCCGTCACCCTCAGCTTGGTTCTGCTGAATCACCGCATAGAGTGAACAGCATAAACTCTTGAGAGTTAGATGCACATCAACTTCATGCTGCAACCACTGGACCCATTTTAGCCTGTCCTGAAATAAAAGAACTCAAAGAGCCATAGAAAGATGCTATTCAATCAAGCACAATCAAAGGATCCGTTCTCCTCGATTAAGCAATTCCATGCACTTCACCGGCTCGCAAATCTAACCAGAACTGTGGGCACCATCCGGAGCAAAGGCTAAGTTACACCCGACTTACTTACTCGCTCGCCCACCAGGTCCGCTTCGCTATCCCAACCGGAGCATAAAAACTACAATCCTAAGGATGAAAAACTAAAATAAACGTTAAATAAAAATAAGCTTCTTCTCACTAACCGTTTACTGTTCCCGGTGTAATCCTATTAATAAAATAGAAGCTTTGCGAAGAGCTTTTCTGTACACACCGTGCCGTTGCTGTCGTCCCCTTGCAGAATTGTTAGGTTGTTCGGGGGCATTAGGGGCACTTTGGTTACATAGTCACCGAGGATGATATGCTTCGGGATCTTAGTTAAATAGACAATCCCATTACAGTTTTTCTGGTTTAAGGATGACCTCAAAGATATTTCACAATACATAACGTTTCACTGTTATTTTGTTTAAAAACTGCTAGGAACTGGTCCTAGCCATCCAACCCCCAATTCTCCTATATCCGTTGCTAGAAGTTAGTCTGTTGGTGTGACCAACCAAAGACAACCGCTGCATGCATGGAATAATTGAAAACGAGAACTGCGCAACAAATCTATGCACCAGTGCTTGTTACAACAACCATAGAGCATAGGTACACATCTAGGAACACACACCAACAACGCCAGCGGCGTTGGTGGTTCAAACCCCTTGCATTTTGTCTCTTTGAACAGCTGTGCCCCAAAGTTTCATTGGATTCGTTCTGTTGCGATGATCATAGGGCAGCTTGGCCCCGGCGGCAGCGAAGAACCAAGCAAAAGTACCCCTAAGCCTGCGGAAACTGTCGAACGACATTAGACATCAAATTGAATAAAAGAACACAGAGCGAGGAGACTCTTTTCATTTGCCTTGTTGCGTCGTCGGAGAGGAGATGCCAGGACAAGACAAACTAAGTTAGCTTGAGTTACAGTTTTTCTTCATGTCCTTCCCTACTAAGATGTCACTCTGGGCTCGCCTCACCTCTTCCCGGTCGTTCCGAAGTCAGGTTTGCTTTCATCTTATCCTCAGCCTTTGAGTTCTGCATTCTGCCAGGCTGGGCTCCGGTGAAACGAAAAACAAGACTTTTCACTAGCATAAACTAGCCATGAACATGAAAGGGAATCTCCAAGCAGTTTACAAAGTTCTGCCAAAGACTTTATGAAGTCGCTCGAACACATCTTGTGTGTGTGTGCACACAGTTGGTTTCTTCTTGGCCGATGCACACACCGAGTCCGAGGACCGAGAGTGCAGTCGAATACATATGTATAAACTGGAAGGCGAGTATGGGAGGAAAAACGTCTTTCCACAGCACACAGTCTTAGTAACGACCACCACCAGCACCGCCGCCACTATCACCTCATGAATATCCGGGACTTCCGGCTTGTGCTTTTAGAGCGGATATGGATGAGGGGAGTTCGTTGCGGAACGGATGCTTCCTCACTTCTATTTCGGAACAAGCCCAAGTGCTACGAGCAATTTGCTTTATAGGCAATCCGACACATGCACTTCGCTGCGCTGCTCCGGTTTCATGCACATTTTGCATGCACATATACTGGTTTTCCTAGTGGTAGGACCTTTTCTCTTTAAGAAAACAATTCTAATGACTGCCAAGGATCGAGATCTAGTAATGAATGAAAAAAGGAATGGAATGGAACTGAATGCGCAATGATTCCACTGCTTGCTTCAAACTAAGCTAATAATGTTTATCACAGTGTCAAAGGCTTACAATAGCTTTGGACAACTTCTCCAGAGTATCCAGTGATGCCATCGAGATTACTTCAAGTTACGCACTGAGTAACCAGCTATTCACATAAAAAAATGTTTTCTCCCAGCCAGTGTGAGAATCCGCTTTTTATAAATCACAATTTGAGTCATGCTTTCGGAATTTCTTGCGCTCTCATAAACTACGATCACATGCATAAGGGCATTTTTTTATATGGACAAAAAAATGAGAAAAAATCAGGGTCGCCTATTTTCCCGGAAAACTCAGGTGGAATTTTTTTGTTTTCCCCTGACACTAATTACTTTGAAAAATCATAACTCAAAAACGAAGCACCATAGAAACAAAGTTTTTTTTAGAAAATGAAAGCATTTTTCTCAAAAATAAAAAAAAATATGATCAGGAAAAAGTTTTCCACAAAATGTTCCACAGTTGAGAAAATTTGTAAAGAAAAGCCGTAAAAACAATGCCCGACCTCCTGGAAAATTATAGAAAAAAAAATTTGTCAAGGTTATTCCATAAGCTCTAATCGCTGAAATTTTTGGAATGCACTTTTTTTTCGTTTTTGAGTTCTGGCCAATTTTGTTGAAAAATATGCAAATGTGTCGTATTATATATATTTTTCTTTGAAATATCATAACTCAAGAACGGAGCATCGTAGAAACAAAGCTTTTTAATGAAAATGAAAGCAAATTTTCTCAGAAGTCCAAAAAAAATATGTAGTGGAAAAAATTTTCCACAAAACTTTCCGTTTTTTATTTATTTTTTCATAAAGAAAAGCCGGAAAACTATGCCCGAATCCGCAGAAAATTAAAAAAAAAATGAAAAGGTAATTTCATAAGCTTTGATCGCTGAAATTTTTGGAATGCAGTTGTTTTCTTTACTGATATATGGTCAATTTTGTGAAAAATAATCATATAATATATGCGTTCATGGTTATTTTTCACAAAACTGATCGTATATCAGGAAAGAAAAAAAGAGCATTCCAAAAATTTCAGCGATTAAATCTTATGAAATTACCTTCTCTAAAATATTTTTTTTGAAAATTTTCCGCGAGTACGGGCACAGTTTTTCCGGCTTTTCTTTATGAATTTTCTCTACGGCGAAAATTTTTGTGGAAAGCTCTTTGCAATTCATATATATTTTTTTTATTCCTGAGAAAATTTGCTTTTATTTTCTTTAAAAAAAACTTTGTTTCTACGATGCTTCGTTCTTCAGTTGTTTTTTCAAAGTTCCATTTGGACATTTTTCATCAAAATTGGTCATAACTCAAAAACGAAAAAAAAGAGCATTCTAAAAATTTCAGCGATCCAAGCTTATGAAATAACTTTTTCAAAAATATTTTTTTTGAAAATTTTCCACGAGTTCGGGTAATGTTTTCCCGGCTTTTCTTCACAATTTTTCTCAACTGTGGAAAACTTTTTCCTGTTTATTTTTTTTTATTTTTGAGAAAATTTGCTTTTATTTTTTTTTTAACTATGTTTCAGTGATGCTTCGTTCTTGAGTTATGATTTTTCAAAGTAAGTATTTGGTGTCAGAGGAAAGCAAAGAATTTCCACCTGAGATATCCGGGAAAATAGGCGACCCTGTATTTTTCTCATTTTTTTATTTTATTTTTTTGTTCATATATCCATGAGCCCAGCCTGGAGAAAAAATTTCATGAAAATCGGAGACCCTTCGGCCCAATTTGTACAATAATAAAAAAAAAATCCCCATAATAGTCTCATATAACCGGAACCCGTGGTGCAATTGGTCACACGTTTGCTTCATAAGCAGATGGTCATGGGTTCGATCTCAGCGCCGGTACTTTCGTCAGTTGCTCTTTCTCCCTGAGAGCAGCTGAAACTGACTCTCTCCTGAGCCCATGGCTCAAATGGACCTGAATACTTGGACATCGGCGAACGGCAACTCATAATGGACTGGCTACTCATAATCGAACTAGAAAAAGGAACAACCAATAGCAACACCAAACTTCCTTGTGCTCATCATTCTACCAGAATAGGGTAGAAAGTGAAAGCAGCGCAACGGTAACCAGTTTGGTATCGTACGAGGTGTAGGTACAGCTTCCAATTGGAATCGCTCACGCAATGCCCTAGCGGACAAAAGAGCTGTAAAATAGGTTAAGTGAGGAATAAAAAAAAACATTCTAATATTTGCTGGACTCTATATGCATATGGGCAGCAAACATAAAAAGCACCTCTATTGAAAATGTTCTTTTCACCTCCTTAAACAAATACCCTTTCTTATAACAAGAAAATTGCCTGTTATTAAATGTTATTAATTTGTTTTGCACCAAAATCCTTTTTTAATGCTTTTATACTGTTAGGAATTTATTTTATTTATTTTTTACTTTTTTTCGCCTTTCCAGTTCTGAAAAACTCAAAGAATTTCTACTGAAGTTTCCCCAAAAAATCCTTCTTAGAAATTCCTTTAGAGATTCATCCAAAATTCTACTAGGGATTCTCAAGAAATTTATCCAAGCACTCTTTTGGAAATCTTTAATTCCAAAAGAACGGCTTGAAACTCCTCTACGTTTTTTTTTAATTTCTTCAGGGATTCTTTCATAAATTCCAATTAAGGATTTCTCAGGGATTCCTTTGAAAAATCTTCCAAAAATTCTTCAGAAATATCTTCAAACATTCCTTCATGAGTTCATCTAGGAATTCCTTACCGGATTCATAAATATCACCCATTGAAAACTTTCAGAAAGTTTTCTTTAGTTTTTTTCCAAAAAATCTTTCAGATGTTTAATTTGACATTTCTCCAGAAATTTATTTGAAACATTTTTCATAGTTTTTTTTACGATTCTACCGTAGATTTAAAAAAAAACTTTTTCAGCATTTCTTTGAGATATTTCTTCTAAAATTCCACTAGAGAAATTTCACTACGAATTGGTTGGTCCCTAAACTTTTACATAAAATTCTTCTTAAATTTCTCCAGGAATGCTATCAGAAATTATTATTATCATTATTATTTTATATAAGAGGTTTTAAATTTTATAAATTCATTCGCCTCTAATAATAGAGAAAGGCTTTTAACTAACTTATTTATTATATCTTATCTATAAGTTGGCTATTTCTTAGAAATAACAAGAGTTGTTCTTCATTATAAGGATCGTTACATAGACTATCTTGTACCGTTCCTGGTAAGTTCACCATATCTCTATTGTTTTCGTAGACTGGACAGGACACGAGGAGATGGTCCACTGTAAGGCGACAATGACATACATCGCATTCGGGGACGTCAGGAGAACTTCCTATATAATGGGCGTGTGTCAGCTTCGTATGACTGATCCGACCGAGATAGAATCCTCTGCTCCTTTCGTTTTTTTCTGTCGTTCCATTTGGTTGTTGTTCCTTTCACTTTGCTCAAAAACAGCTCTGCTTTATTTGACCACGTTATGCGCCATGCATATTCTATCGATGATTTGATGTGATTTCGGGTATCGTCCCCTGGTAGTTTTGTGTTGAGCCGCTGGCTGGTCCTACCGGAAGCTGCAAGTCGATCGGCCTCTTCATTCCCGACGATTCCCTTATGTCCGGGAATCCAGCAGAATGTGATATTGGGTTTATACTTCTTTTCTATTGATTGTACCCAAGGATGGCGTGATTTTCCACTTTCGAGTGATTTTAGAACACTGGCTGAGTCAGTGAAAACCACCACAGGAGCGTCAAGTTGCTGTAATGACTCTAAGGCTAGTTTTAAGACGGCTGCCTCGGCTGAAAATACGGAACAGTGATTGGGAAGCCGATACGATGCGTTGATATCAGGACCGCATACACCGAACCCCACACGGTTTTCGGTCTTCGAACCATCAGTGAAAGCTTTCACGTGAAGCTTGTAATTTCTCTCTACAATTGCCAGAAAGTGTGCTTATACTTTCAGCGGGGAGTCGTTTGTTGTGAGTTGATGTTTCAGTCGCCAGTCAATTTTCGGGCAAGGCTTATCCCATCTGCGATCCGTTATCCGGACCAATGGAAGTGTTTTTGGAATTCGAGTTCTTGTTACGGTGTGGTACAGGTTGTTAGCTATTGTTGTAAGAAGACATTGGGAAGATGTATTTCTCGATCTTTCGGCGGCGGATATTGCCTGCTTGGCAACAACGAGAGCTAATACATGTTCAAAAGGAAGAACTCGGGCCTCAGCGCACAATGATTTTAATGGCGATGATGGGAGTAGCCCAGATGCTTCCCGAACCATTTTATTGTAAAATGGCGAAAGCGCTTTTTTGAACTGATCGGAATTGCGACTTGTTATTTCTACTCCATAGAAAATGCTATCAAAAATTTGACTGGATACTTAATCAGAAATTCTGAAGTTCCTTACTTATTTTTCAAGAAACTTCCGTCAGAAAATACTACTCCAATGTTTCCTTTGAACATATCTCCCAACAGTCCTTCAGAAATTCATTCACCGACATTCAAAACAAAAGTCTTCTCACTGATAGCTTTCAAAATAATGCCAATGCACACTGGGCCACGAGCGGGATCTAGCAAGTAAAAACCTCTAGCGTTTTGGGAGTGCATTTTTTTGAGTTGGTGTCTTCGGAGACTTGTATTCATTTTACCTGCACTTTCATATGGCGAGGGAAGTTAGTTGGTAATATTGCCGCATAGGTGGCGCTGCGATACTAACTTTTTTGTTTTACGTCCTAGAGGTTTCCCGTCTTCTGCAAAGTTGTAGAGCGTGCAAAAATAAGTAAAGTTGCCGAAGACACCAAAGTTGTGTGACTTCAAACAACAAAGTTATACTAAAAATAGTAAAATTTACGTGAAAATCATGTTTTTTATGCTTATTTTAAATGTTATTTGCAAATTTATCAATTTTAGCACTTCACACGTGTTAATCAAAGTAGCCTGCGTCTGATGATACCAACTTTACAATTTTTCGGGACATTTAAAATGGTTTTTTGGGTAAAATAGTAAAAATTACTATGATTCTTACTAGCACTTTTTTTTTCAAAAAGTTGCAAATTTCAGCAAAATTTGATGCTTGCTTCAAAATATACCACTCAAGATTTTTTAAATCTGAAAGTTTGCCGGAGGTATAATTTGGTATATTTGAGATATCTTGTTTTTAAATATTGATGTTTTTACATCTAAATTATTTTGAAAGAGAAGCAATTCTTTATTACGAAGTTGACCTGCCAGTAGATACTCACGGATCACTTTTCAATGAAGAGTATGTTTAGCCAATGTCCTGATTACTTAAAATTGACGTTTTGTGTTCAATTATTTTGTGCATCAATTTATTGAATCAACAGTGCTCATATATTCATTGGTCTATTGAGAGAAAGAAATCATAATGGTTTTTGGCCCTATGTGGGCAACTCACGTAAGTGCAAAGTTTTGTTATACCAATCCGTGTCTTTAATTATGACGTACATACGTAAAAATGAATAAATTAAATATTGGTAAAATTATTTAAAAAGTCCTCAGCTCAAGATGAGATTTGAATTTACGACTCTTATACAATAGGCATGTGCTCTACTAACTAAGTCACTGTGCAAATTAATAACACGGCATTGATGAGCTAAGTTTTTTTTCCATAATTTAATCAAAATTTAATTGTTTAGTTTACTGAAAATCATTTTTGATTCCACGGGTTGGTATACAGGAACTTTGCACTAACATAAGTCGCTCACACAGGATCAAAAAGCATTATATTTTTTTTTTCTTTCAATAGACCAATAAATATATGTGCACTGCCGATTTAATACATTGATGCGCAAGACAATTGAACACAAAACGTCAATTTAAAGTAATTAAGGCGTTGGGTAAACATAAAACTTTTAATTTAAAAAAGATCTGTAAGGATCTAATGGAAAGACAACTCCAGAATAAAGAAATGCTTGTCTTTCAAAATAATGTTGGTATAAAACATCAATATTTAAAAACAAGATATCTAAAAAACACCAAATTTTACCTCCGGCAAACTTTCAGATTTAATAGATCTTGAGTGGTATATTTTGAAGCATGCATCAAATTTTGCCGAAATTTGCAACTTTTTGAAAAAAATACTAACAAAAATCATAGTAATTTTTACTATTTTGCCCAAATAAACCATTTCAAATGTCCCGAAAAATTATGAAGTTGGTATCGTCAGACGCAGGCTACTTTGATTAACACGTGTGAAGTGTTAAAATTGATAAATTTGCAAATAACATTCAAAATGATCATAAAAACGTGATTATCACGTAAATTTTACTATTTTTAGTATAACTTTGTTGTTTGAAGTCACACAATTTTTGTGTCTTCGGCAACTTTACTTATTTTTGCACGCTCTACAACTTTGCAGAAGACGGGAAACCTCTAGGACGTAAAACAAAAAAGTTAGTATCGCAGCGCCACCTATGCGGCAAAATTTCCAACTAACTTTCATCACCATATAAAAGTGCAGATAAAATGAATACAAGTCTCCGAAGACACCAACTCAAAAAAATGCACTCCCAAAACGCTAGAGGTTTTTACTTGCTAGATCCCGCTCGTGGCCCAGTGTGCAATGGTTTATCGAAAATTTCTGAATTATATTTTTTCAGAAATTCTCACTGTTACTTATTTACAAATTCATCTAGAGAGGAAGTTTTTCAGGAACTCCTTCAAAAACATTTTAAAGATTCCTCTACAGCTTTTTGTAAGCGTTCCAAAAGAAAATCTGTCGTGAATTCCATAAGATTTTTTTTCTAGGATTTTTTTCAAGAAAATCATTCCTGAATTGCTTTAGAGAACTCGTCAGAGATTCTTTCAGGTATTCTTTTGGAAATTCACTCTGCGATTCCTTTAGAAATTGTTCGTGGAATTTCTTCAAAATTTCTCTTAGATGTTTTTGCAGACATTGCTCAAGGGATAATTTTAGAAAATGTTCCATGAATTGTTTTGGAAATGCCTCCAAGACTTCTTTATAAATTTTTACAGATATTCAAGATTCCCTTATAAAATCATCCACAGATTTCAGTAATTGTTCCTCAGATTAATTTATAAAACTGTCCAAGATTTCTTCCAGAAAAACTTTTTAGGATTCTTTTAGAAAATTCTCATGAAATTTCCTTAAACTTCATGGAAATAATTCCTTTAAAAAACTTTTCTTCGGTATTATTTGCAAGTTCCTTAGGAAAAGATCCTCCACGTATTTCTTGATAAATACCTGCAGGAAATGTTTCAGTAAAACTCAAAAAAATAAATTCATTTAAAGATTGTTTCAGAAATTCATTTGGGGATTTTTTTTGTAGAGAACTGCATTGGAAAACATTCCATGGATTACTCCCGAAATTGATGTATGAATTCTTTTTGAGGATGTTCCAGGAATTCCTATTTGAAACCCTTCCATGGACTTCTTCAATAATTTCCAATGATTTGTTTAGAAAATCTTGCATGGATTGTTCCAAATTAAAAAAAAAACGGGTTATTTTAGTCACCCGACGTTTCGACGCGGGGTTAGTGTCTTCCTCAGGGGGGAAATAATTTCTACAGATTTTTGTCAATTGTTTTGTCTAATCGTAACTATTTCTTTTTGTGTCGTTTTGAATACACGACTTCGGAATGACTTTTTGTTCAACGGTTTTATTATTTTTTTTTTGAGGTCGTGCACCATACACATGTTTTTGAAGTGATCCTGTGAAAAAAATATAAAAAAATAAAAAAATAAATTTTGCAGTATACATGATTTTAGCATAAATATTTAAAAGTGGTTTGTAAAAAGAGTTAATAAGTTGATTTTTTGTAATGAAAATAATGGATACAAAAACTCGTTTTAATGTATGAACTTATTACGAAGAATATACTTAAAATAAAAATTAAAAAAAAATTAAAAAGTTGTTTGTTAAGAAAATCATTATTTTCTCGTTATGCGTAGGTGTGTTTATAATTTCTGGAACAGTCTATATCTATCATTTTCTTAAAGTCTCTATAATAAATACAAATCAATCAATCAATATATCTATCAAAGGATAAGCATTAGAGGGCGGAATTAAAAGGCACAAAACAGATAACACTCATCGGTACACGATCCGCCATGAATTTATTCTTTCATAAATCCCTTCGAAAATTCATTCGGAATTGTTTTAAAAGACTTTTTCAGAAAATCATATATTCTGAAATTATCCCAAGTAACCACCTCTAACTCTTCCAGAAATCCCTAAGAAAATCTTCAACAGATTCATTCCGATATTTCTTTTAAAAAGTTTTTTTTAACAGTTTTTCTAATGATTATTTCACATTTTTTTAAGGGTTGCTCCAAAAGATATTGGAGAGATTCTTTAAAAGTTTCCCAAAAGAATTTCTTTAGAAAATCATCCTTATGCTCCTTCAAAATTTTCTTCATGATTTTTTTTCGGGAATTACTCCAGAAATTCCTTAAGAATTTTCTCCCACTGATTTCTTTACAATTCAAGAATTCAAGAATTCAGAATTCTTCAAGAATTTATTCCACGATTTTTGTCAAATGTCCATTAAATAATTTCGCCATTATTTTATCCAAGAATTATTTTAGAAAGTTTCTTACGGATTTCTTTGAAAATTTCCTCATGGAGTTTTTGTTTTCCCGGGTTCCTTTCGAGATTTTTCCAATGCTTCTCAGAAAATTTCTCCAACGGTTTCTTCAGAAATGCTCCCTACTGTGTGATCCGTTTTTTTTCCTGGAAACAGGTATTCTTTCAAGAATTACTCCGTGATTTTTTTTTCAAGAATACCTTGATGGATACCCTGGATGGATACCCTTTTTTCTAAGAGATCTGGCAGAAATTGCTACAAAGAGTTTTTCATGAATTGTATCAGATGTTCTTCTAAGTATTTTTTTGAAATTTATGGAGCCATGCACCGAGAAAAAAATCTACTCAATGACTGAGTTGGCCTTTCTCAGAAATCTCAAAATCCTTTGTTTATTTACTCAGTTTTGACCCATTGGCAATGGTCTGTCCCACTTTTAACGGAAACTGAGTAAGAAAACAAAGGATTTTTAGATTTATGAGTAAGACCAACTCAGCCACTGAGTAGAAATTTTTCCCTGTGTGGTCCAACATAAATATTGTAAGGTGAAATTTGAACCCCAGTTTATCTGTCAAGCAAATTTCTCACGAACCGAAAGTATGAGCATGAGCATGAGCATGATTGACCTCCCGCGGTTGCTCCTCTGTTATTGCAAAGACAACTGCATTTACACAAAGAACCTACAGATGATGCTTGGGATTAGCTTTCTCTTCATTGTGTAAATGCTGGAATCCCAATACTTTTCAATAAGCAATACCAGCGCCGGCCGCGTCCGAATGCAGGTCAATTGAGGATAGGGAATGAAGTGATGACGTGATTCTCGCTTAGGCCAATAAGAGAGGAATTCTCTGCGTTACTACGAGAAATCACTAGGAGTTTGGACATGGGAAATGGAGATGTGTTGAGGATTTCGTCGTGATAAACGAATGTAATGTTTTGATTCGCGATTAATAATGCGCTCGCGAAGAAATACCCTTCTAAGCCTTGGATGGCGAACGTGTGCCTCAAAATTCACCCTACATAAGTATTCATTCGCAACTAAGGAGAACACAAAGCTAAACACCGACGTATCTGTAGTTTTCATTTCTTACCGCGTTGTTCGCCGTCTATCTTTTACCGACCCTCTCTTTTTCCAGAAATTCATGCAACCTTTAAAATTCATGCAACCTTTAACTCTTAGAACCTCTTTTACTGAACATAAAAACTTGATTAGGAGTAAATGCCGTTATTTGAAGTAACGGACTAATCAAAGTGTGCCTCAAATATTAAAAAAATAGACTAAACAGACAAAACTTAATCTAACAAAAATATCTACGGTAATTGTACAAATATTATCTTAATTTGATACAGTAAACAATAGTATGAAACGAGCTCACCCATTCATGTGCCTCCATCAGGCTTGATAATCCTCCTCGAAATCAAAAAAGTTTTGCAACATGCTCTAGAGCGGTGTTTTACTTTTGCCTCGTCGCGAGGGAGCGAACGAACCCCAAACAGAGAGGCAATAAAAACTGAGCGAGGAAGAGGGAAACGAAAAAAGAGCCGATGATTATTTCGGGTTTTTGAGTGCGATTTTCGCCTCGAGAGTCTTTCTTTGTATGGGAGTGGAACTCGCGAGAGCATTTTGAGTGTGAGTGGACGTGAGAAACACAACAAGCAATTATGAGTGTTGGACGAACTCCTCGCTGCGCGACAAGCTCGCGCTCGTTGCTGTTGAGGATTTGCGTTGTGATTTCTGAGTTTTATTTTCACTCCTCAGAAAATCGCCAAAATCGCTTCCTCTTTTTCTCGCGAGGGAGTTTCTGTCAAGCCTGGCCTCCATTTATCTCTCCATCGCTGGTTGTCCTGATTTATTGTACTCGAACGAGGCCAAAAATCAAAACTCAAAAGAACCACTAAATGCATCCACGGTAACGCGTCGAGTTCGAGCCCGAAATATTTTGCTTCCACCGGAGAAGCAAGCGACTGGAATGGAACAAGACACACTCGCGCCGATCGAACGATTTTTCGGTTCTGAATCGAGCTCAGACCTGAAAGATTTTGCTTCCACCAGAGAAGCACGCGGCTGGAACTGAACAAGAAACACTCGCGCCGATCGAACGATTTTTCGGTACTCAATTTCTCACGAACCGAAAGTATGACGAAAAAGTGAAAAGGATTTTTAGGATTCTGCACCCCAGGGAGCGCTTATGACAATGTACTTAGTTGTGTTGCAAAGATCAGTGATTCTAAGCTGGCATCACGGGTCACGTGAATATCTGAAGAATCGTAAGTGTGACAACGAAATGAGAATGTTTTCGGAATCTGCACCTTTTGACCAACATACCTTGCTCTACTCAGTGGTTTCCAATCTGAGTTGACGAGCTAAGTGAATTTTTCAAGAACCGAAAGTGTGAGATCGAATGAAATTATTTTTCGAGACTTTCCGGAGGTCTCAGGTGGGTTCATGAGTTCTTAGGGTAGTTCCAAGAAGTCTCAGAGGCGTTTCAGGCGGCTTCAGCGTCATTTCAGGGGTTCTTAGAGAGTTCCAGGCAGGGATGCCAGATGATTTTTTGAAAAATCTGTATCGCTGTTTCCAAAATCTATATCCCATACAAAATTTGAGTGAAAAATCTGTATCCCATACAATAATAAAACAGCTCCTCTGGCTCAAAAATCTGTATTTCATTTAAAACGAAATCTGTACGGATGCTCAAAAATCTGTATGATACAAATAAATCTGTATATACGGCATCCCTGGTTCCAGGGGGTCGCATGGGCGTTTCAGGCAGTCTTGTGAACATTCGACACTCTTAACTACCTTCATGTTGTTGCAGTCGGGCGTCAGTTTGTTTTGTTACACTCGTGCGCTACCGCACACAACACAAGCGGTAGAACGGAGATCAATAAACATAAGATAGGGTCAAATCAATGGATGACATACGTATGGCACGTTTCGTATAAATTTCAGCCAATTCCAATTCACAGCGTAACAAAAATTAACTTTTGGTCTGTCTCAAGAGCAAACTTATGTGTCCCTGACAGATTTTGGGCCGCTGAATCCGAATTCGGGCTCAGATTTGCTCCAGCACGTCACAATTTTGAGCTATACCTCAATTTATAGGGCAAAATATGCAATTTTGGGCGTTTTTATGCATGGAAATATTTTTTTAAGCAATCAAAAGGTAAATTGATCAATTAACATTTAAATTAACGATTCATGCAAAATATTTCGTTTAACCAAATCGAATTTGATAGTTTCAAGCGATTTATGTTAGGTACGATATTTCCCATACAAGTCACCCTCCAAAAGTTGCATGCAAGTTTTCATACTAACATCGCAGCTAGCACAACGTCTTATATGTATGATGTTGCATAAGATGCTAAAGTGGAGGACATATGCGTGCATGCCTCCATTTAGGCGCATGTAAAATGTACGCACATCGCCTCCACTTTATCATCTTATTAAACATCTTATACGATCACTGGTTGACTGGGATCATATATGACCATGTGTTTGCTTGACTGGTTTTAGTGATTCTCAGGGGGTTTCAATAGGGGTTCCATCAGGGCCGTTTCAGGGGTTTCTCGGGAGTTTCAGAGGATCTCAGGGGATTCCACGGAGTAACAAGGGGGGGGGGATCCAGGAGGATCCCATGAGGGCTCTCAGGGATGCTTCAGGGGGGCCCAGATGCATTTAAGGGAATTTCAGGGGCATTTCAGAGGTTCTCAGGGGTTTAACGAAGATCTCAAGAGGCCTAATGGGAAATTCGGGGGGGGGGGGGGGGGGTGTAGGGAGCATCCGAATGGCCAAAGTTATGAACAGACCCACAGTAGATTTCTATACGCTAATAGACCGTCACCTCAGATTGAGAACGACTAAGCTTTGTAACATCCCTTAATTGCGAGAAGTGATCCTGGAGGACTTCTAAGACCTTCGGGTTTGGAGAAATTAGCATGGCCCGTGACCACAGATTGGAAGCCTCTTAGCTTGACAACACCACTTTATTGCAATTAGTGTTTTAGTGATCCAGTATCCAAAAAGCATTCACACCTATACCTAGGGCTGTTTTTGCGAAATTAGCATGGCCCGTGCCTCCACATTGAGAACCATTCAACTTAGCAACGTCAAATACTTCGTGAGATGCAGAATCTGAAAACGTTTTTCACTTTCTAATCGCACTTTCGGTTTTCGAGCAATTAGCAAGGCCCGTGACCTCTACTTGGGAACCACTGATATGTGCAACACCACTTCATTGTAATACATGTAATGTACATGTTCCTTGAGACGCAGCTGCTTTAGTGATCACTTTGACTACCTTTGATGATCACCGCCTGCTCTTCGGATCCGGCATAAACGATGCGGGACTCTTAGGTAGAGAAAGTCGCTCTCGATGGCGACCCAGTTGACACTGTTGAACACATGCTTCACGTCCAGCGTTGTACGACGCAGTAACGAATCCCAGAAACCAGATTGATTGCTCGAAAATCTAGAGACTGTCAGCTTCGCCACTCCGGCTTTCAGGTGGTATTCAACAGACAGATTGGTCTGTACGCTGAAGGGTCATCAGGTAACTTCCCGTGTTTGGGCAGTAGAACCAACCTTTGCTTTTTCCACCTCTCCGAAACTTTGCCTCGGTTCGGGCATATCTGCATAACCATTCAGAACATATCAGGGTGAGCATCGATGACCGCCTAAAGGGCTATAATCAGGATGCTGTCGGGATGCGGTGCCTAGTTCGCTTTAGGTCACTTTTGTGATGAGTTCCTCGTTTGTTACCCGGGCAGGCTGGATTGATGCGATTTGTCCATAGGTGGAGAGGCATGCTCGCATCTCCTGACACGGAAACGATCCTCTGTAGCATTTGGGAAGAGTGCTCCATTGGTGCCGTTGAGCTTCTTATCTCGGCTACGACTACTCTGTAGGGATTTGAGATCTTTGCATTCTTCTCGAAGCTCTTAGAATTTTCGCCCCAAAATTTTCGAACACCACCAATGGTGGGAACCCGTAACAAAGCAGGTATCACCTTGGAATCGCGTCGCTGTATTCACAGTCAGTTCCTAGTTGGCTGTCGCTGTTATCCTCCATGAGCATGCATGAGCATGAGCAATCGCTCCTCAATTACCAGCTTATCTAAACGTGAGGTCATCCATTCGCGATGGCTATCGATGATCTTCTGCTGCAATTCACGAATTCAAGCCCTTACTCGAAAAGGCCCAGCCTAATGGATTGGTCAAGCGACTGCTCCGGGTGATAGCAAATCTAGCATGGAAGTGAACAGGTCAATCGACCACCTGAGAAGGGCATAACAACTATACTGGTACTTCTTATGATTCTTCGCTATTGCGAAGCCAACGGCGATTTGGGTGCCCGCATAAGTCCGATAGACCTGGTATCTCATACTGCTGCTAAGAGAACTGCTGCGAAGTCCTCGGCGTCGGATATCTCATACATATTTTTACACTGAAGAGATTGATTGATTTGTCTTTATTAAAGAGACTTTCAGCCCTTGGCTGGTTCGTCTCTTCTGAAGAGATGCCTCTGCCATCAGGGCACTTACTTCCACCTTACCACCTAGAAACTTTTGGGCTAGCGCTTCTTTATCAAGAATTTTAATCATTACTCCTGGACTACTCGTATTGATTGTCACGCTCTCCTTGGCTGGCCTACCTTCATTCTTCGAGTACCGCTTTCCCCTCAATGTGCTGTTCTTCGCCAATATTGCGTTTCTGGTTGTGGTTCATGATCCGCGTGAGATCTTCGTCACCCATCTGCGCTTCTTTCGCAGTTGCCACTATGCGCAGCACCCGGATGGTCCCTGAAAGGTACCACAACTTCCGATCTTACCGCTCATGGCGGCGATCTCGTCAAGCCACCTTTCGCCAGCTACGGGTTCACAGTTACTCCCTCTGATTCTCCGCTTCAACGCACCAAATCCGAGTCAAGTCAAAAGTGAAATCCGCGCAACAGTAGCAGATATCCATCAAGAAATGCTTGCGGTTCAGCAGAACACCATCGATTGTTCAAGATGGCCACACAATTTTTAAAACCACTTCAGCTCGGAGTGCATCTCGTGCGAAAGCTATGAAGCATGCAGTTTCCAAAGCTCTGACACACAACGATGGCGTGGTGTAATGTTTCGTGATTCTGGCAGTCGTCGTCGTCGTCATCGCCGTAGCGAGCACTTCTAGGTACTGCCTTCGTTTAGCTTTCCTACATCGGGATAAACCTCATGCATAGTTCCGTGGCACGATGCTGCGAGAGAGGTGCGCAACTTTATGGGGTTGGCTGATATGTCATCGTAAATCTTGTTAAGATGCCGTTTTTGGTTTAGCATGCGAAGAAAGATGAGTTTTGGAGTTTCTGGCTCGGCGGCGGCTCTGAGGTGCGGTGCTTGGGTGTATTAAAACTTGCAGTAGTGCGGAGTTATAGACTCCGCGCGTTTATGCTCAAAGTGAGAATGATGAGGTGCGGGAAATTGCTTAGCTGAAGGGAAAATGGGCGTAGCTTTGAAGCTTGTGTAGTTCACAACGGTTGGGAGACTTCGGCACGGAAATGTATTACAAAAATATTTAAAAATAAATGATAACTATACTTGGCAAAGCCTTAATAAGAGTATTATAAACAATAAAAGTTAGTACGGAACGAGCTCATCAATTTATCGGCAAGCAAAGGATACAGTAGGGTTTGTGGTTTTATTCTATTAGACGTAAGTCCGAGCCGGATTCAAATCTGTTACTTTGAACATGTGCCTTATAGCTATACAGGCTCTTTGCACTCCATTGTTCGAGATAATTTGGCGAGCTGCTCATCAAGCTACACAACACAAATTACATCACCTAAAGTTTTTATAAATTGTTTTTTTTTTCGAGAAAAAAAAATGATGTGCATTCTAACGAGTTCTACACTGATGACAATGGCTAGTATTATTCGGGTGCTGTTTGTATGAGGGCACTGCTGTCGAGGCGATCCAAAGTTGTTAATTAGCTCTGGGAGGTTTTGTTCTGTCAGTGCTGTGTTGATACGTAGCTAAGAGTGTGCTTCTACTGCACGGATAATGCGAAAAACCAAGCATCGTCGTATTCTCCAAGGAATCCAGCAGGTTGAATTAAGCTTCAACGGAAAAAGTGCTTGCATGCTGATGTAATGAATATTGTGCTAATTTTCCCTAATCATTAGAGCAGGCACTAATGGAAAACGTTGTTTTGTTTCTAGGAACTTTTTAGATTTCAAGTAAATAGATGTAATTTTGATAGAATTATTTGCTTTCGTTGGGTGGTGTACAGCTGAATCCGTGAATATCAGAAGGGTCTATGCCGATGGTAATGGGCATTCCAATGATCCTCTCAGTCATAGAATGCTTCGTAGGTCTGCAAAAAAACCAGAACATTTGTTGATCTTCAAAAACCCAAAAAAATTTTTTTATTATTATCTGTATTAACGAGATTTTTAGCCCTAGGCTAGTTCATCTCGGGACCCACGCTTTACTTCCCTTCCGAAGGAAGAACTCACATTTTGCGAGTTTGTCGGGAGTGGGATTCGATCCCAGGTCCTCGGCGTGATGGTCAAGTGTTCTAACCATCACACCAGATCCGCTCCACAACCCAAAATTATCCTGAGTCTCCAGAACACATTATCCATTTCAGGTCTTCAGTGTAAAAGAATCCTTTGTGCATCAGATTTTTTTTTTTAGGTCTTTCAAAGACCAGAACCTTTCTGGGTCTGTCCAGAACCCATTCTGCGGTCTGTCATGGACCAGAACCCTTCTGCGGTCTGTCAAGGACCAGAACCCTTCTGCGGTCTGTCAAGGACCAGAACCCTTCTGCGGTCTGTCAAGGACCAGAACCCTTCTGCGGTCTGTCAAGGACCAGAACCCTTCTGCGGTCTGTCAAGGACCAGAACCCTTCTGCGGTCTGTCAAGGACCAGAACCCTTCTGCGGTCTGTCAAGGACCAGAACCCTTCTGCGGTCTGTCAAGGACCAGAACCCTTCTGCGGTCTGTCAAGGACCAGAACCCTTCTGCGGTCTGTCAAGGACCAGAACCCTTCTGCGGTCTGTCAAGGACCAGAACCCTTCTGCGGTCTGTCAAGGACCAGAACCCTTCTGCGGTCTGTCAAGGACCAGAACCCTTCTGCGGTCTGTCAAGGACCAGAACCCTTCTGCGGTCTGTCAAGGACCAGAACCCTTCTGCGGTCTGTCAAGGACCAGAACCCTTCTGCGGTCTGTCAAGGACCAGAACCCTTCTGCGGTCTGTCAAGGACCAGAACCCTTCTGCGGTCTGTCAAGGACCAGAACCCTTCTGCGGTCTGTCAAGGACCAGAACCCTTCTGCGGTCTGTCAAGGACCAGAACCCTTCTGCGGTCTGTCAAGGACCAGAACCCTTCTGCGGTCTGTCAAGGACCAGAACCCTTCTGCGGTCTGTCAAGGACCAGAACCCTTCTGCGGTCTGTCAAGGACCAGAACCCTTCTGCGGTCTGTCAAGGACCAGAACCCTTCTGCGGTCTGTCAAGGACCAGAACCCTTCTGCGGTCTGTCAAGGACCAGAACCCTTCTGCGGTCTGTCAAGGACCAGAACCCTTCTGCGGTCTGTCAAGGACCAGAACCCATTCTGGGTCTGTCAAGGACCAGAACCCATTCTGGGTCTGTCAAGGACCAGAACCCATTCTGGGTCTGTCAAGGACCAGATCCCATTCTGGGTCTGTCAAGGACCAGAACCCATTCTGGGTCTGTCAAGGACCAGAACCCATTCTGGGTCTGTCAAGGACCAGAACCCATTCTGGGTCTGTCAAGGACCAGAACCCATTCTGGGTCTGTCAAGGACCAGAACCCATTCTGGGTCTGTCAAGGACCAGAACCCATTCTGGGTCTGTCAAGGACCAGAACCCATTCTGGGTCTGTCAAGGACCAGAACCCATTCTGGGTCTGTCAAGGACCAGAACCCATTCTGGGTCTGTCAAGGACCAGAACCCATTCTGGGTCTGTCAAGGACCAGAACCCATTCTGGGTCTGTCAAGGACCAGAACCCATTCTGGGTCTGTCAAGGACCAGAACCCATTCTGGGTCTGTCAAGGACCAGAACCCATTCTGGGTCTGTCAAGGACCAGAACCCATTCTGGGTCTGTCAAGGACCAGAACCCATTCTGGGTCTGTCAAGGACCAGAACCCATTCTGGGTCTGTCAAGGACCAGAACCCATTCTGGGTCTGTCAAGGACCAGAACCCATTCTGGGTCTGTCAAGGACCAGAACCCATTCTGGGTCTGTCAAGGACCAGAACCCATTCTGGGTCTGTCAAGGACCAGAACCCATTCTGGGTCTGTCAAGGACCAGAACCCATTCTGGGTCTGTCAAGGACCAGAACCCATTCTGGGTCTGTCAAGGACCAGAACCCATTCTGGGTCTGTCAAGGACCAGAACCCATTCTGGGTCTGTCAAGGACCAGAACCCATTCTGGGTCTGTCAAGGACCAGAACCCATTCTGGGTCTGTCAAGGACCAGAACCCATTCTGGGTCTGTCAAGGACCAGAACCCATTCTGGGTCTGTCAAGGACCAGAACCCATTCTGGGTCTGTCAAGGACCAGAACCCATTCTGGGTCTGTCAAGGACCAGAACCCATTCTGGGTCTGTCAAGGACCAGAACCCATTCTGGGTCTGTCAAGGACCAGAACCCATTCTGGGTCTGTCAAGGACCAGAACCCATTCTGGGTCTGTCAAGGACCAGAACCCATTCTGGGTCTGTCAAGGACCAGAACCCATTCTGGGTCTGTCAAGGACCAGAACCCATTCTGGGTCTGTCAAGGACCAGAACCCATTCTGGGTCTGTCAAGGACCAGAACCCATTCTGGGTCTGTCAAGGACCTGAACCCATTCTGGGTCTGTCAAGGACCAGAACCCATTCTGGGTCTGTCAAGGACCAGAACCCATTCTGGGTCTGTCAAGGACCAGAACCCATTCTGGGTCTGTCAAGGACCAGAACCCATTCTGGGACTGTCAAGGACCAGAACCCATTCTGGGACTGTCAAGGACCAGAACCCATTCTGGGACTGTCAAGGACCAGAACCCATTCTGGGTCTGTCAAGGACCAGAACCCATTCTGGGTCTGTCAAGGACCAGAACCCATTCTGGGTCTGTCAAGGACCAGAACCCATTCTGGGTCTGTCAAGGACCAGAACCCATTCTGGGTCTGTCAAGGACCAGAACCCATTCTGGGTCTGTCAAGGACCAGGGCCTCCAAAGTACCAGAACCCATTCTGGGTCTGTCAAGGACCAGAAATTTTCTGGCTCTTCACGGGATTATAACTGGTCTGCTCATGCTAACGGTAATAAGTTTTCCGGTATAAGACAAAGAAATCTTTGATGCAAGTACAAGTACACCATCAAACCTACATTTTATTCCACAATAAATTACGCATGCACACCGACCCCTCTCTGCTGCCCCACAAAGTCCAGCCAATTTGCATTTTTATTGAGAAACTGTCATCTTTCCTAAATTACCCTCGTAAACTCATGACATCCCCTCGACAACCCATAATGCCTCGCCCCACCCATTCAGAGACACGACGACACAAGCATCACCCGAAAGGGCTTATCGTCTACTTTCCGGCTGGCGCATGCATTTGCAACTATTCAAAAGCCATTTCGGGTTGCTGCCAAAACTATTCCCCACTTGGCGAGCAAATAGGTTTTTATTCAACACAAGATCTCATCTAATTTATAATGCCATGGACGGACCCGAGTGAAAGACGTCGACAGCATATGGTATTGGGGTGTTTCAAAATCATATGTCTTTTGGTTTTCGAAAATAGCCTTAAAAATTGTAAACTGATTGATACTGACTGATAAAAAATCAGCGACGAGTAATTTATTTCTTATTTTCATCTTCTCTTAATCTTCTTCTGGTATCCTTCTCCACTCGGGTTATACCATCCAAGCCCTTGGCTACCGAATGGCCTGCACCATCGCCACGGCGTTGGCTGCCGCACGCTTTTGAATAAACATCATGTTTCGACAAGGAACTACTAGCTTTTCCTTCCTCTCCAGCTCAGTTACTATCTACTCCCCGCCGCTCAACCCCCCGATCCGACCCGAAAGCTGACGACATCTTGTTCCTCAAAAATGATGTGACAAAAACCGCCATTTGGTTCCCCAAGCGCCACCACCAGTCGCTGGTGCCAAGTTCCATAAAGCCAGACCAAATTGGTCTCGACCTCGCAGCCCACAGAATCTTGGTGGGAAAGGGGGACAGTTGAATGAGGGAAATGGATGGGGGGCAGGCCACATGGAGAAAAATGGAAAGCGACCTCTCTCATATATGGGAAGCGGGACAGTTTCGCTGCTGGGTGGCCGCCAGCAGCTGGCATAGTGTTTTATGAAAGCCGTTATCAGTTTTTCGATGCGCTTCTCGTCTGCTATATCCGTATAATTTATTTATTCATTCACTTCGTAGGGCAGCGAGGTTATTAGGTTAGTGGGTGTGACGTTAAGTCGTTTGGATTTGATAAGAAGCAGCATGTGTAAGGAAAAAAATTTGACAACATTTTAAGCCGTTTTTGTGTAAACATTCATACTGCATCATTTTACTGATATCATAGTCTGTCCGGAGACTATGTCTCTTGACGTTAGTTCTTGATTTCTTATTACTACCCTTGAAGGAAGCAGTACCTGGAGACCTGCTAAAGGATGTTTCGGTATGTACAGGGTACATTGAAACGCATAGCATTTGAGTCAGAACTAGACTGCTTTGGTACTGGTACCTACAGGGGATGGCCAAAATGTTTGGGATAGGTAACTTTTTTTCCCCCAAAAAAAATTCAACATGATGTAACTTTTCAGAGAGTGCAACAAAAAATCTCAAATTTTGACTGTTTGTCAACCTATTACATGTGCATCATTGTTACAAATTTGGACTCGATTGATTAATTTTTCGCGAAGTTAGAACCGTTCGGGTAAAACACTATTTTTTAGACAACTATTTTTTGAACTGTCATATTTCGGAAACCAGTGAACCGAATTGAATTAATTTTTTAATGTTCATCAACAATATATTGATACTTAATACGACGTTATAAAATGTAATCTTTTCTTACGGCGAATTAAGTTATACCGGGTTGAATGTTTTACCCATATAGAGGAAAATAAGTAAAATTTACAATACCATACACAAATTATTAAATGTGTTCTTCCTTCAATCTAAATAGGCTCTAATATATCTGATTAGAGATAATTTGAGAACAGAAGTGGAAAAACTTTGGATATCAACACTAAAATTTATTGACATTGATGTAAAAAATTACATTTTTTCGAGAAAAATCCAAAAAGTGTCAATGCATGATAACTTTTTTCATCGTTTAAAATGTACCTATGTTTTAATGGTATGTGAAGCATTTACACATTGTTAGTGTACGTTCAAAATTTCATCCAATTCGGTTCACTGGGTTCCGAGAAATGACAGCTCAAAAATGAGTTGTCTAAAAAAGGTGTTTTACCCGAACGGTTCTAACTTTGCGAAATATTTATCAATCGAGCCCAAATTTGTACCAATGATGCACATATAATAGGTTGACAAACAATCAAAATTTGAGATTTTTTGATGCACTCTATGAAAAGTTATAGCATGTTGAACTTTTTAGTGAGAGAAAAAAAAGTTGCCTATCCCAAACATTTTGGCCATCCCCTGTACGTTCCTTTTATTTGGTTTTCAAATCGATTGTTACAATGTAATCAATAAGTGTAAAAAAAAAATAGATATAGACGCCTGGGGCGGCGGTGACAATATTTCGGCAGTAACATATTTGGGTTGAAACATGAGCCTTTGCGCATCGTCCAAACGGACGACCACCAACGAGTAGAAGTGTAGTCAGCAGAAAATGTGCCGCACTTTGAGTGCCGTGATTCAAAATGCTTACGCATGCTGCACCGAGGCCATGAGTTCCAATGAGTTCTGGTCCTTGGCAGACCCAGAATGAGTTCTGGTCCTTGGCAGACCCAGAATGAGTTCTGGTCCTTGGCAGACCCAGAATGAGTTCTGGTCCTTGGCAGACCCAGAATGAGTTCTGGTCCTTGGCAGACCCAGAATGAGTTCTGGTCCTTGGCAGACCCAGAATGAGTTCTGGTCCTTGGCAGACCCAGAATGAGTTCTGGTCCTTGGCAGACCCAGAATGAGTTCTGGTCCTTGGCAGACCCAGAATGAGTTCTGGTCCTTGGCAGACCCAGAATGAGTTCTGGTCCTTGTCAGACCCAGAATGAGTTCTGGTCCTTGGCAGACCCAGAATGAGTTCTGGTCCTTGGCAGACCCAGAATGAGTTCTGGTCCTTGGCAGACCCAGAATGAGTTCTGATCCTTGACAGACCCAGAATGAGTTCTGGTCCTTGGCAGACCCAGAATGAGTTCTGGTCCTTGGCAGACCCAGAATGAATTCTGGTCCTTGGCAGACCCAGAATGAATTCTGGTCCTTGGCAGACCCAGAATGAATTCTGGTCCTTGGCAGACCCAGAATGAATTCTGGTCCTTGGCAGACCCAGAATGAATTCTGGTCCTTGGCAGACCCAGAATGAATTCTGGTCCTTGGCAGACCCAGAATGAATTCTGGTCCTTGGCAGACCCAGAATGAATTCTGGTCCTTGGCAGACCCAGAATGAATTCTGGTCCTTGGCAGACCCAGAATGAATTCTGGTCCTTGGCAGACCCAGAATGAATTCTGGTCCTTGGCAGACCCAGAATGAATTCTGGTCCTTGGCAGACCCAGAATGAATTCTGGTCCTTGGCAGACCCAGAATGAATTCTGGTCCTTGGCAGACCCAGAATGAATTCTGGTCCTTGGCAGACCCAGAAGGGTTCTGGTCCTTGGCAGACCCAGAAGGGTTCTGGTCCTTGGCAGACCCAGAAGGGTTCTGGTCCTTGGCAGACCCAGAAGGGTTCTGGTCCTTGGCAGACCCAGAATGAATTCTGGTCCTTTGCAGACCCAGAATGAATTCTGGTCCTTGGCAGACCCAGAAGGGTTCTGGTCCTTGGCAGACCCAGAAGGGTTCTGGTCCTTGGCAGACCCAGAAGGGTTCTGGTCCTTGGCAGACCCAGAATGAATTCTGGTCCTTTGCAGACCCAGAATGAATTCTGGTCCTTGGCAGACCCAGAAGGGTTCTGGTCCTTGGCAGACCCAGAAGGGTTCTGGTCCTTGGCAGACCCAGAAGGGTTCTGGTCCTTGGCAGACCCAGAAGGGTTCTGGTCCTTGGCAGACCCAGAAGGGTTCTGGTCCTTGGCAGACCCAGAAGGGTTCTGGTCCTTGGCAGACCCAGAAGAGTTCTGGTCCTTGGCAGACCCAGAAGGGTTCTGGTCCTTGGCAGAACCGGAAGGGTTCTGGTCCTTGGCAGAACCGGAAGGGTTCTGGTCCTTGGCAGACCCAGAAGGGTTCTGGTCCTTGGCAGACCCAGAAGGGTTCTGGTCCTTGGCAGACCCAGAAGGGTTCTGGTCCTTGGCAGACCCAGAAGGGTTCTGGTCCTTGGCAGACCCAGAAGGGTTCTGGTCCTTGGCAGACCCAGAAGGGTTCTGGTCCTTGGCAGACCCAGAAGGGTTCTGGTCCTTGGCAGACCCAGAAGGGTTCTGGTCCTTGGCAGACCCAGAAGGGTTCTGGTCCTTGGCAGACCCAGAAGGGTTCTGGTCCTTGGCAGACCCAGAAGGGTTCTGGTCCTTGGCAGACCCAGAAGGGTTCTGGTCCTTGGCAGACCCAGAAGGGTTCTGGTCCTTGGCAGACCCAGAAGGGTTCTGGTCCTTGGCAGACCCAGAAGGGTTCTGGTCCTTGGCAGACCCAGAAGGGTTCTGGTCCTTGGCAGACCCAGAAGGGTTCTGGTCCTTGGCAGACCCAGAAGGGTTCTGGTCCTTGGCAGACCCAGAAGGGTTCTGGTCCTTGGCAGACCCAGAAGGGTTCTGATCCTTGGCAGACCCAGAAGGGTTCTGGTCCTTGGCAGACCCAGAAGGGTTCTGGTCCTTGGCAGACCCAGAAGGGTTCTGGTCCTTGGCAGACCCAGAAGGGTTCTGGTCCTTGGCAGACCCAGAAGGGTTCTGGTCCTTGGCAGACCCAGAAGGGTTCTGGTCCTTGGCAGACCCAGAAGGGTTCTGGTCCTTGGCAGACCCAGAAGGGTTCTGGTCCTTGGCAGACCCAGAAGGGTTCTGGTCCTTGGCAGACCCAGAAGGGTTCTGGTCCTTGGCAGACCCAGAAGGGTTCTGGTCCTTGGCAGACCCAGAAGGGTTCTGGTCCTTGGCAGACCCAGAAGGGTTCTGGTCCTTGGCAGACCCAGAAGGGTTCTGATCCTTGGCAGACCCAGAAGGGTTCTGATCCTTGGCAGACCCAGAAGGGTTCTGGTCCTTGGCAGACCCAGAAGGGTTCTGGTCCTTGGCAGACCCAGAAGGGTTCTGGTCCTTGGCAGACCCAGAAGGGTTCTGGTCCTTGGCAGACCCAGAAGGGTTCTGGTCCTTGGCAGACCCAGAAGGGTTCTGGTCCTTGGCAGACCCAGAAGGGTTCTGGTCCTTGGCAGACCCAGAAGGGTTCTGGTCCTTGGCAGACCCAGAAGGGTTCTGGTCCTTGGCAGACCCAGAAGGGTTCTGGTCCTTGGCAGACCCAGAAGGGTTCTGGTCCTTGGCAGACCCAGAAGGGTTCTGGTCCTTCGCAGACCCAGAAGGGTTCTGGTCCTTGGCAGACCCAGAAGGGTTCTGGTCCTTGGCAGACCCAGAAGGGTTCTGGTCCTTGGCAGACCCAGAAGGGTTCTGGTCCTTGGCAGACCCAGAAGGGTTCTGGTCCTTGGCAGACCCAGAAGGGTTCTGGTCCTTGGCAGACCCAGAAGGGTTCTGGTCCTTGGCAGACCCAGAAGGGTTCTGGTCCTTGGCAGACCCAGAAGGGTTCTGGTCCTTGGCAGACCCAGAAGGGTTCTGGTCCTTGGCAGACCCAGAAGGGTTCTGGTCCTTGGCAGACCCAGAAGGGTTCTGGTCCTTGGCAGACCCAGAAGGGTTCTGGTCCTTGGCAGACCCAGAAGGGTTCTGGTCCTTGGCAGACCCAGAAGGGTTCTGGTCCTTGGCAGACCCAGAAGGGTTCTGGTCCTTGGCAGACCCAGAAGGGTTCTGGTCCTTGGCAGACCCAGAAGGGTTCTGGTCCTTGGCAGACCCAGAAGGGTTCTGGTCCTTGGCAGACCCAGAAGGGTTCTGGTCCTTGGCAGACCCAGAAAGGTTCTAGTCCTTGGCAGATCCAGACAGGTTTTGGTCCTTGGCAGATCCAGAAAGTTTCTGGTCCTTGGCAGACCCAGTTGCAACTTATCTAGATCAAATATTTTGTAACCAGATTTTAGCAAAAACTTTTACAAGACACTTCTCTAAAGACACCAAAGCTTTAGGATGAATATCCAGAGCACTAAAGGTTTTGTCTGTCCATAACAGCCTTCTGCCCCAGTGTTCGATGCGATCATGCCTATGCAAGTCCATTCAATGAATGGAAGACCACCGGCGTACTGGTGGACTTAAGTGATTGCTGGTGGACCCGTGGGGTGACGCCTACAGGGTCATGATAGCTGAAATAAAAGGTGTATTGGATTTCATCGAGCAGTTTCCAGAGATGTGAAAGAATATCACTAAAGGGCTCTTCTTCTCGCGTTATTGCCCTTCCTTGTTCTTATCCTTTCGAAATTTCGCCAGGAAATGAAATGAATCATATCACTTTAAATTGTAATGATCCTTAGATATTCATTACCTCCAAAATTCCTCAACTACTTCTGCTCGTCCTCATAATTGAAGCGATGATTCCATTTCCCAAGGACCCTCTTTCTTCACTAAGCACACTCACATCAATCACCCCTCATTTGCCGCAGAAAATGCTGAAAGATGCACAATTTTCCCTCCGAATGCTCAAATTATACCCCCCCCCCCCCTTTTTTTTCAGTAGATATACACAACTCTGCAGCAGCTGCAGCGTCAGTAGTCTGGAAATGTTTGCTACGACTGTCCGTGTCCGTCTCAAACTGTTTTCGTCTCCCCCCACACCAGCATGGAGACGACGAAGTGCCTTCGTCTCTCCTGACTAGCTATTCCTCCGGCACAGCCGAATCCAGTTTTTGCTAATGTTGCAAGATGGAAAGACAAACAAAAGCAGTTGCACAAAAATCTCATCTTTGCATTGCTGCAACCTCTGGCATCAGAGCAACCGCCCGGTCCGGGTTCAGGGCATCGGCAGCGCAGAGCTCTGCACTTGGAATCACAAATTTCTTGCTAAATCTTTTATTCCCAAGCTTTTAGAATTATTCTCGTTTTTTCGCCATCGCCTTTCGTCATCCTCAATGGCCTTGTTTGTGGGAGAAGAGAAGATGAAATGTACTACCCAACATTTTTGTTCTATAAGAGCTTACATATACGAGCTTTCATCCAAGAGCGTTTGTTTCATAAGCAGTTATACAGCTACTTTTGTTAGTAGGGAGTTGAATGAAAAAACGAATCATTATTGTTTTCTGAGACAGAATTGCTAAGGTGAAAATTGGGCCTTTCCTCAGAAGAACATTTCACCCAACTCTCCCCTTGCCCTTAGTTGCTCAGTATTTGTTCTATGCCATTTCTCCGACTTCACCCCCAGGATCGCGCCCACCCGAAAATAGATAAGTGCAGCACTGACTGGAATAGTGTGTTTGTTGTTGGGGTGTTTCGCCTTTTTGGGAATGCATTCAGTTTTCTTTATTTGTTGCTGGATGCTCTTTACCTTCGAAACGAGCAATTGGCTTCTTTAATGGTGTTGAGATAATTCCATATTCAGAATCTGCATGCAAAACTGAGCCGAAATCCAAATTTTCATGAATTTTGGTGCCCGGGAACCTATTTAAAAATCAATTTGAAATTTGTATGGGAGCGATTTGTCGAATCACCCCTCGTCGCGTTTTGTACTGGGTGGAGCTGTCAAGCAGTTGCCCAGCTGTCAAAAGGTGATTTCAAAAAATCTCTTCGAAATCGATTTTAGGTACCAAAATAAAGTTCTAAAAATCTGAAAAAAAATCATAGTAGTTCAGAAAAAAGTGCTCTTTCGTATAAAATCAAAAAATCAAAACATTTTTCTTAATTCAAAAACCCAATTCAAAGGGCGCAAAAGTGGAATATCGTCACCGCCGCCGACGACGAAATTGCTCTTGATGTGAGGAGGGACCATCGCCAGCTTATGGTTAGACTATATGTTGTCAGTATCTACTAGTGGTGGGGTTGCGCGGGGGGTCATGATCGTGGAGTCCAAATGCAATCAGGGTTCGACGACTATAGGAACAGACAGACAACTAGGATTATAAAGCAGAAATGTAGTATGTAGACAGCTGAAGTTTCTTCACTATTATCATTGCTTGCATCTCTTTTATCCCATATCAACCCTTCTAAGATGATACGCTAGGCGCATCACGACGGCGTTGTGCACGGTCAGCGAGTCTGTCTGTGTCATATTGACCCCACATCCTACTAGGGTTAAAACGTAATTAATGTTTTTTGTTGTGATAGTCAAAAGAAAATGAGAGATAAGAGAGCCCGTCAACTCCATTTTCGTAAGTTCTGCGAATATTCTCCGCTGATACACACCACGTTTCACTGGAATAATCGTTTCGTAGTCACTTAAGTTATGGTCTAAAACCTAATGTTTTCAACTGTTTCCATTGATTGCTCAAATACTGTATCTCTTTTTATGTTTTTAAAAATTTTAGGAAAGCTACTAACTATGCGCTATTTCTAAACTAATATAAAGAAAGATTCAATGAAAATCTACTGCGTCTACATACCTAAAAGCATCAACAATGTACGTACATACAGTCGAGACTCTTATAAGATCACTGGTCGGGGGGCGCAATAGGAATCCGCTTAAGGTGAAGGTTGCTCGAGATCATAATAATAAGCTTGGCTCCCGCTCTAATAACCCTCTCAACCACCCACTCAAAACAAACAAATCAGACGGCGCACAGTGTAGTGTGACTTGGTCAAATAAACTAACAAAAACATTCCAAAATGAGCTGTAGTGAAATAGCAGTTTTACCTTTGAATTTTGGCACACATTTGATTTCTTGCATATGCCCATCAACACAATTTGTTCTTATAAAACATTTTAAAATTTATTTAAATTCCTACTTTGCCCAATGTTTTCACCAATTATCCCATTGTGCACCACTTTATTTACGTTTTTGTTGACAACCCTCTCCTCTCTTCTCTCGTACTTTTTCTCTCTGACCGTAGAAAACTACCGTGTTATGGGGTGACATTATTTGATGTAATTTCAACTTCTAAACAGCGTACGATTGTTCTGTTATCGATTAAAATTGCATTGGCAGTATGATATTTAAAATAGTTTAAAAGATTAACAAAATAACAGCCTTGTTTCGTGATAAACATGAACTGCGGTTTAATCAATTTCACCGTACGTTGAACAATACCACTCAGTTTAACGGTACGCTTTTCCGTTTTAGTGAACCGCGATGTAAATTGATCCGGGTTTTCGACCACGAAAGTGGAAAACGCGTATGTTTTCCGTGATAAACAGTAGATCAGGCGAAAGCGAGGACAATTTCACGTAATCGATCAATTTATTACAGTGCTGTGTTGTTTGGAAGACTGCTAAAAAATGGTTTAAAAAAGGTGGGACGCACTAGACGAAGAAAAAAAAGTGCAGTGTGTGCTACATTTTGGCACGAAATCGTGAAAAGACTGTGAAAAATGCAAAGTAATACTTCCCGACGGACGAAACATATAGTTGTCTACCACCAGTAGCAACCTAAGTGCATTTTGAGAAGGTAAGCACGTATAATTTGGAGAATTTGTTTGCTTACTTCCGCGCTACTCGACGACTAGGGTGAGGGGAGGGAGGTATATGAGAGAGAGTGGCGGCCATACTCGCTGCCATTTTGTAACCCCAGCAACTATGTCCTTAATAGGAGACTAAGAGCTTATGGGATTTCGGCATTTTGGGGGTGTGGCCTATTATCTCGGGTGTGTTAAGAGTTAACGCAATACTTTCTTCGGCAAAGTTTTAGGGCTTGATAAGATCTACCATTTAGAACTTTGGTTCATATGATTAGTTGGCAATTTGGCCGCTAGAGGGACCATCAACAATTTGATGCTAAATTGCACTACAGGAACCAAATCAGGTTGTCAAGTAAACGTTACGATATGCGACAGCTCAAGACCCTGATAATTTGGAAGGATAGTGTCTTCGGGAAAGTTGTTGGGTACGCCAATAACTTACTGAATATGAGTTGCGAAGTTCGAAATTCCTCCACTGGGCGGCGGTAGTGAGCAAGTAAATTTCCAAAACCTCATATCTCAGAATCCCGATAACTTAGGAAGATGGTGTCTTCGGCAAAGTTGATCAGTATGACATAAACTTACATAAAAATAAACACTTGTTTCGCAATTCTGCCACTAGGCGGCGCTAGTGAACATGCAAATTTTAGAAATCTCATAGCTCAGAATCCTGATAACTTAAAAAGTTGGTGTCTTCGGCAAAGTTGATCAGTATGACATAAACTTACATAAAAATAAACACTTGTTTCAAAATTCTGCCACTAGGAGGCGCTAGTGAACTTGCAATTTTTAGAAATCTCATAGCTCAGAATTCTGATAACTTGGGAAGTTGGTGTTTTCGGAAAAGTTGATCAGTATGACATAAACTTACATAAAAATAAACATTTGTTTCGCAATTCTGCCACTAGGCGGCGTTTACCGGGTTTTTTCGCATTTTTTCTACTTTTTTGGCGGTTTTTCGGCTTGGCAAAACTAGTGTCGCTCCCCCCGATAACTTAGAAAGTTGGTGTCTTTGGAAAAGTTGATCAGAGTGACATAAACTTACATAGAAATAAACACTTGTTTCGCAATTCTGCCACTAGGCGGCGCTAGTGAACATGCAAATTTTAGAAATCTCATAGCTCAGAATCCTGATAACTTAGGAAGTTGGTGTTTTCGGAAAAGTTGATCAGTATGACATAAACTTACATAAAAATAAACACTTGTTTCAAAATTCTGCCACTAGGAGGCGCTAGTGAACTTGCAATTTTTAGAAATCTCATAGCTCAGAATCCCGATAACTTAGAAAGTTGGTGTCTTCGGCTAAGTTTATCAGTATGACATAGACTTGCACAAAATGGGACACTTGTGCCTCTAGGTGGCATAATCACGCAAATTTTGAAAATCTCATAGCTCAGAATTCTGCAATCTTGGAGAGACTGTATTCTTCATTGATGAGATCTTCTTCTTCTTGGCGTAACGTCCTCACTGGGACAAAGCCTGCTTCTCAGCTTAGTGTTATATGAGCACTTCCACAGTTATTAACTGAGAGCTTCCTCTGCCCATAACCATTTTGCATGTGTATATCGTGTGGCAGGCACGAAGATACTCTATGCCCAAGGAAGTCAAGGAAATTTCCTTTACTAAAAGATCCTGGGCCGACCGGGAATCGAACCCATCACCCTCAGCATGGTCATGCTGAATACCCGTGCGTTTACCGCCTCGGCTATATGGGCCCTCATGAGCCTTGATGAGATACTTGGTTTGAAATACTGCCCCTGGGCAGCATGCATATTTTATTAGTTGTATACCTTGACAACAGTTGGACTCGAAAGGAATCTTCCGTGGAATTTTTAAGTGTATGCCAGCTGAAACTACTGGACGAATTAAAAGAAATAAAAAACTAAAGAATTGCGAAACAAGTGTTTATATTTATGTAAGTTTATGCCATTCTGATCAACTTTGCCAAAGACACCTTTCTAAGTTATCGGGGGAGCGACACTAGTTTTGCCAAGCCGAAAAACCGCCAAAAAAGTCGAAAAAAGGCGAAAAAAACCGGTAAACGCCGCCTAGTGGCAGAATTGCGAAACAAATGTTTATTTTTATGTAAGTTTATGTCATACTGATCAACTTTGCCGAAAACACCAACTTCCTAAGTTATCAGGATTTTGAGCTATGAGATTTCTAAAATTTGCATGTTCACTAGCGCCGCCTAGTGGCAGAATTGCGAAACAAGTGTTAATTTTTATGTAAGTTTATGTCATACTGATAAACTTTGCCGAAGACACCAACTTTCTAAGTTATCAGGATTCTGAGCTATGAGATTTCTAAAATTTGTATGTTCACTAGCACCGCCTAGTGGCAGAATTGCGAAACAAGTGTTTATTTCTATGTAAGTTTATGTTACTCTGATCAGCTTTTTCAAAGACACCAACTTTCTAAGTTATCGGGGGGAGCGACACTAGTTTTGCCAAGCCGAAAAACCACCAAAAAAGTCGAAAAAAGGCGAAAAAAAACCGGTAAACGCCGCCTAGGGGCAGAATTGCGAAACAAGTGTTTATTTTTATGTAAGTTTATGTCATACTGATCAACTTTGCCGAAGACACCATCTCCCTAAGTTATCGGGATTCTGAGATATGAGGTTTTGAAAATTTACTTGCTCACTAGCGCCGCCCAGTGGAGGAATTTCGAACTTCGCAACTCATATTCAGTAAGTTATTGGCGTACCCAACAACTTTCCCGAAGACACTATCCTTCCAAATTATCAGGGTCTTGAGCTGTCGCATATCGTAACGTTTACTTGACAACCTGATATGGTTCCTGTAGTGCAATTTAGCATCAAATTGTTGATGGTCCCTCTAGCGGCCAAATTGCCAACTAATCATATGAACCAAAGTTCTAAATGGTAGATCTTATCAAGCCCTAAAACTTTGCCGAAGAAAGTATTGCGTTAACTCTTAACACACCCGAGATAATAGGCCACACCCCCAAAATGCCGAAATCCCATAAGCTCTTAGTCTCCTATAACGCTCACCCCTGTCTAGTAGGAGTTCGTTTAATAGGAGTCCGTTTAATAGGAATTCGTTTAGTAAGAGACTCGACTGTACTTGGGAATCAACAAGTGCAACGAAATAGCCAAATTTGTTCCAACTTGATAATAAACAGAATCATCGAGCCCATCCGGCAATGTCATCCTACACAATATCCTGCATATCACCGAAGTGATAAGTTATAACTCGTAAACAAACTGTGTCCTCTATCGCGCGTGCCGCGATGTTCAAAGTTCCTCGTCCCGTGCATAAAATTTCCATTCTGCATAATCGCCCATTTCACCCACAGACCCGCCCCCATAGATCCGCCATAAAACCTGGCACACGATAAAATTCATTAGCCGAACGGCTTATTTGACAAAGTGCCAAAATTTGTTCCAACAAGCCTATTTACAGAGGCATCAATTAGCTTCTAAACAGAAGCGACAGGTCCCTTTCGCATCAGCAGCTGCCTGCTGCCACATCCCCCCCCCCCCCCCCCCAGTTCAGCCGGCCCACCACCCCACCGGAATGACACTTTATATTTACGAAAAGAACACAAAAGCCATAGTCGATCCTTGTTGGTTGCTGGAATTCAGACACGGATGGAAGGTGGGCGGGGCCGCTGGAACACTTGCCAAACAGTGACACTGATCTGGCGATTATTATTCATTCCGGGATGGTTGTTGTACCTTGCGGGAGGATGGGGTTGAAGCGGGATTACAAGGATTTTAAGAACTGTTAACCGAGGAGTTCTCAAGATTACTCTAATGAGGATGCTCGAAGCGATTCAACGAAAGATTTGCAAAACGATGTGTGGAAGGATTGTCCATAAGGTTCACACATCGGAGAACCTGATAGATTTTTCGGAAGACATTCCAAAGTATTTACCGAAAGATTCTCAAAACGATTCTCAGAAAGATTCTCCAGAGGATTTTCCGAAATTTCTCAGAAGAATTTATTGAAATATTCTCAGAAAGAAAATCCAGAAGACGAGGGATTCTCTCAAGCATGTTTTTCCAAAGCATTCTCTGAAATATTCTAACTTGGACCATAAGAACGATTCTCAGAAGGATTCTCTAACGTATTTCAAAAGATCCTGCAAATAGTTTTCCATAAAAACGTCAAAAAGGCACTGGAAAGATTCGCATTAAAAACTTCAAAGGATTATAGAAAAAAAATCAAGAAGATTATGCGAAAAAATTTGAAAATTCTCATGGATTCAACGAAAAGTTTTCGTAAAAGATTTTCTAATAGATTAACGTAAGATTCTGCATAGGAAAATTATCCGAAAATATTTCAAAAGATCATTTTAAATATTCTACCGAGAACATTCTCCAGCCTTCGGATTATTCTTCTAAGAATTTCACAAATATATTATTAGATTTTCATAAGGATTATTCTACAAATTCATTGAAGAATTCTCCTGAATATTACTTCCGAAAAATTCTTATGAGTATTCTTTGAAGGATTCAGGATTACTTGAAGAATTTTCCGAAGGATTCTCGGAAAACTAATTTTTAGAAATCTCAGAAGGGTTTTTCCCAATGACGATTTTTAGAAGTCAAGATTTCGCAGATTAAGAAATTCTAAGATAATTCATTTCAAAGGATTCTCCTAATTGCCCTGAGAGAATTCTTCGTTGAACTGTTGAACATCATCTTCTTAGGATTCTCAGTTGTTTTCTTGAATGAATTATATGAAGAATTCTCATTAAAATTCATCAAAAGATTCTCGGAAGATTGCTCTGCAGCAAACTTTGAAGAATTCAGTAACAAATTTTGAAAACGACGTATAATCAATGGTGTAGCATTGATTATGCGTCGTTTTCGAAATTTGTTACTGAATTCCGCAGATTATTCTCCGAAACATTATTCAAAGGGTTCTCAAGACGATTCTTAGAAAGAGTCTTCTGAAGACACTCCAAAGGACCCTGTGAAGGACTTTCCTAATATATTCACTAAAAAACTAAGAAACGCTATCGGAATGATTATTAGATGAATTACCGTAACAATTCTAAGATAAAACCTTCCACGGATTCTCGTAAGAATCCTTCACAGGTTTTCCAAAGAATTAAGCAAAGAATTTTAAAAAATCTTATGGATACTACAATTAATCTGTGAAATATTCTTGAGTCTCCTGAAAACATTCTATGGAGCATCCTGCAAAGAATTCCTCAATTGATAATCATGAAAGTTTTCAAAAGGAGTTTCATAGGGTTTCTTCGACCAGATTCGTTAGAAGATTCTTACGAGAACATCTTGAAAAACTCTCCTGGGTTTTTCTTTCTAAGAACTCTCTGGAGTTTTCTTCAGAATATTAAGGACTATCTGTAGAATGCTTCGAAAGATTCTCAGAAAGAATATATGTAAAACGAGATTCTCAGAAGGTATATAAAAGAATTTTCTGATAGATTTTCCAAAGGACTCCCTAAAGCTTTTCCCTTGCTGGAGGTTTATCTAGAAATTCACAGAAAATTTCTTGAATAGATTCTCCGGAGGATTCTATGAGTAAATCGTAGATAAACTGTCTTAAAGATTCTAAGAAGCTACCTCAAAGGAGTTCTTTGAATGATTTTCAGAAAGAATCTTCAAAGGATTCCCCGAAAGATTACCCTCCGGAGGAAATGTCGAACCGTTGCGTTGTTCGAATAATTCTTTCTAGGATATTCCAAATGATTTTTCTTAAGATTTTTCAAAGAATTTGAAAAAAAAAACGCTATGGTTTCTATTAAGAAGCGTCTAAAAGATTTTCTATAAAATTCTCGTAGCATTTTGTGACGGATTTTCTCAGAAAAATATGTACTACTTCAAATTGCCTTCCTTAAATATTCCTAAGGGTTCCCACAAATTTTTCAACGATGCTTAGAAAAGTCTCCAAGGATTCCCCTACAGATTCTCAGGAGTATTTCCGAAACATTCTTAAGGATTCTCGAATTCACGGAACGATTCCCAGAAGGATTCTCAAAAGGACTCTTTCAACAATTTTTTGGAATATTCTTCCGAAGAGTGGGTTTTCTCGATGATATTCCCAGGGGTGCTGTGTAAAATTTTCCTAAAGATTCTTGAAAAGATTCTGCAATGAAAAACTTCGTAAAGGTTCTCTGTCAGATTCTCAATCGAATTCTCTGAAAAAAATTAGAAAAATTCTTGGAAGGACTCTCCAAAAAATTCTACTTAGAATTAAAAAAAAATAATGGAATCTACGGAAGTTTTTTTAGTTTCTTTGTATTAGTGAAATTCTACGGAAGTGTTGATGAAAGAAATTTCCGTGAATCTTGCAGGAATCTGTAAAGACTCTTCGAAGGTAACCTATGAAATCATCAGGTTCATCATCAGAGGTTCGTTAAAGGTTCCTCGCGAGGATAATTCGAAAAATTCTCCTGAGAGTATTCTAAAGAGAATTCTCCTAAACATTGAAGATAGTCTGTAGTATTTTCTGAAGGATTCTCGGAAAAAATCTTTAGATGATTCTCAGAAGATTTCTCCGAAGGATTCTACGATGGATTCTTCAAAAGATGCTCCGAATGGTATTCCGAAGGATTCTGTGGAGGATTCTCTTTAAGATCTCTGAACAGAGTATTCTAAAAAATAATCTAAAAAATATTGTCATACAAAATACCCATAAAATTCTGAAAATTCTCAGTAAAATTTCTAAATGATCATCGGAAAATTCGCCAAATTCTTATAAAATTTTTCATAAGAATTCATCAAACTATTCATCAAAGGATTCTCTGCAGGATTCTCAGAAGGATTCTCCGATAGATTCTTAAAAAAATGTCAGAATGTTTCCTCCAAGAATTTTCCGAATTATTCTTCTGAAGATTGAAGATTAAAGGACGTTTTGAACGAGTCTCCAGAAATTTTGAAGGAAAATATTTAAAGGATTCTGCGAAGGATTTTCCAAAAAATATCTTATAATTTACCACAAAAGTCTTCAAAGGATTTTTTTGATAATTTGAAAAGTTCTAGAACGATCTTTCTTATCTTTTTGTTTTTGTGAATTTCCAACTTATACCAGTTTTTTACAACATAATCATTGAAAGATTTTTCAAAACAAAAAACTACAGAATTCTCTAAAGCAATAATAAAAAATATTTCTGAAGGATTCGTATAAGCTATCTTCCAAGGATACTCCGAAGAATTTTCTTCAATATTCTGTATTCTTCGGAATCACCTGAAAAATACCCAATTAGGGTTTCCAAAACAATCCTAGTAGTATTCTCAATAGGTCGCTCCGAAAGAATATCCTAAGGAAAGGATAGGATGCTCCATAAGATTCTCAGAAGAATTTTCAAAGGATTTTCGGATTTTTTTAAGGACTCTCCGAAGAATTTAAAACGGGTGACCAAGAGTATTTTCAGCAGATCAGTTCTCTTCGTAATGAGGGGTTTTTGTCTGCCAAAAAGCTTGAAACTTGGTCGTATAATTCAGCTTGTTTGGGAAATATTTGAAGAGAATTTTAAGTTCAGTAATTAGTTTTCAAAAAATCCCCCATGACGAAGAGAACAAAACGGCCGAAAATACGTTAGTTCCTCTATGTTAAAAGGAATCACGGAAAGATTTTCTAGAGAAGGTTTCGGGAAACGACGCGACATTCAGTTGGAGGGTTCTCTCTAAAATTCCGAACAAAACTTTGAGAACTAAAGGATTCACACCTTCAAGAGCATCCAGTGCCCAGAGGGGCCAAATTTTCAAAGGTATTATACACAACATTCTCAAGTTTCCAAGGGATAATAATAGGACTTCCTGCACATGACATTGAAGGGCATAAATTATATAAAGATTTCAAATTTTCAATGATTTGAAGCACTTCAAATATTCAAAAGATGTAAGTTTTTGTTTGCGTCGTTGAAGACATTTTGTTTTATGTATTCGAGGTCTTATAGTTTACAAAAACATCCAAAGCTCGAACTTAGTTTACGTATTCAATAGCTTCATGTTTTCAAGTGCGCCAAATCTTCAAAAGTGTCATGTCTGTAAATGACTTAAAGTCGTTGAAGACCAAGTCGCAGACAGACGTTCAAGTTTGACTCAGCAGCTTGTGTAAAAAACATGGCCGCCACAAATTGCCAAGTGGCAATCAGCGAACAGATGGCGTTAGCGACGTTCATTATCAATCGCTGCCTCACATGTGCGTTGCGACCAACAACTGTCACCTAGAAATCCTCTACATAGAGATAAGCGGAAGTTACATATGTCGATTCGGCAACGCTGTTCATTTTGTTTGCATCAGCTGCCAACACTTGCTGCAAAGCTAGACGTTCAAACTTTGTGCGTGACTTCGTAGTGGTTCAAGTTGTTTTGTTTACATTTTCTAATTATGGTAGAATTTTTTTTTCAAAATTTTGAAAAAAATAGCGGAGCAATCGATGAAATCTGAAATTTATTGCAAAGTGTTAAGCTAAACATATCGGCAGAACTAAAGCAAGAAGCAGCAATGAAAGTTTTTTCGAGAAGTGCAGCAACAAAAGTTTCGTTATAAGCTTGAGCTTTTGAAAGCAGAATTAATTAAATTCTATCTTTTTACTAAACTTACATATACCGTCAATTTCTCGATATTAAAAATAAATAATTTTAATTTATTTAGTTCGGATTGCAATACCGTTCAATCGACGCCTTCTTACGAACGATCAGCCTGTTCATTTGGCTCACACTTTGACAGTTCTTTCTGCACGATTGGCTTACAATGGCCGCCTGCGCAGATCTCTATAATGTAGGATTACTACTGTCACCACGGTCGTCTTCCAGCCGGATGGCGGGAAAAGACCGCACGTGTTGCACGCTAATAATGTTTCCACATAATTTGTGCAGAGTAAATGACTTTTATTTAATGTCTAAAATCTTTTGCACAAATTTGCGCAGGACTCTTGTAAAATATTTTACACATTATTACTTTTATTTTACATAGATTTGCTTGAATAAAACTGCATTTGGATGTACTTGACTTGCATTGGGAAATCTTTGTGAATCTTTGTGAATGTGACGCAAATGTAGGAATGATTTTGACAGTGTTTGTTTTGATTTTATTTTTCGGTGGGTGGTGAATTTGGTGGTAAGTAAGCGGCTGGAAGCACGTGGTTTCTCAAACTGTCAACTGCACGCGACTGCACTGTAGCAATCGGTTGCCTAGGTGTCGCTAGTGAAAATTTACATAGAAAATTTGAATAAATTTGTTCGAGCTAGAACGTCTGTCTGCGACCAAGTCTTCAAGAATTCGAGGTCATCGAACACTTTAGGTCTTCAGGAGGTACTGAATGTATGTATTTATTTAAGGACTAACCGTCTTCGGCTACATGTCGTCAAGATCTGTAAATCGTCTATGACTGAGAGTTTTGAACAACTTCAACCCTGCAAAGGTATCAAACGTTCAGAGACATCAAGTTTCCATGAGTTTCAAACAATGAAAATGAAATGAATCGTCTTAAAAGTTGAGACTTAGTTGCTCAAAAACAACAAATCTGCAAGGCTTTCAAGAACTTCAAGTCCTGGAGGATGGAAATTTCAAAGGTTCAAGGTAAGCTAACACTTGTATTCGTGAACTTTCAGTCTGTCAAGGCTCAAGCCTTCAAGGGCTGCAAGTCTTCAAAACTTCAAATCTACAAAGGATACCCAACTAACAATCACTCTTTTTACAAGCACCTTAACGACGAACTAATTCAGCATGGTGCTGAATAACATTTGGATAATTTTCAGGCACAACCTTTGTTCGGGTTTTGTTCACACAAATTTGGAGAAACAATAAAGCATAGTGTTGTGTACCAACTGAACTGTTTGTTGTTAAAAACATTTTACAAACTGATAGTAAAGCTGTTATTCAGCTTTTGCTAAAATGATTTCAAAAAAAAAATGCAAAATTTTTCAATTTCTATGAGAGTTTCTGATTGACACTTATGCTGTGAACAACTATTGTGAAATAATTAATACAAATACATTTACCTAAATCAAGATTCGAACTCGAGACCCATCGATTGCCAGCCGCTTGCTATCCTATCTGCGCCATCCTAGAGATGATGAATTGAAGCGCTCAAATCAAAACATAAACTTCCCGTGGTTGTATAATGATTACACTTTGACTCCTATTCAGCAGTGGTGAATAATGTTCTGTTTATGGTTAACAACTGAAGAACACGTTAATTCAGCTGCTGTTCAGTAAAAAAACACGTGTTTTTCATCCTGTACACTGAGTCGAAATATGATAAAACGAAAGCGCTTATTTGACTTGTGAAAAACACATTATACAGATACATGTTGTAATTTTTGCATGTACTTGACAAGAAGCAGAAAAAGGTCTTCTTAAACTATTTTGTAAAGAAATAACTGCAAGTCGAATAAAAATATTATTAAACGCTTGAAAAGTGTTCAAATTTATGATTGTTAACACCGATACGAAAGGTTGAACATTGGCTACTTTTTCAATTGAAAAAAACATTTGTACAGTAATGTGTACAGCATAATTTTAGTTCAGCTATCATTACTATTATAAAGCAACAATTCAGCATGCATGCTTGTTTGCGGCTTGCGATTGTTAGTTGGGTAACCCTGGCGGAGTCAGGGAGGGGAATGGGTTGTCTGGTCCGGCTCCAGCTGGGTCATTCATCGTCTGGCTTGGTAAGTCCTGTCAAAGTCCATCGGAGTCCGTTTTTGTTGCAAGTCAGTATTCTTGGTTTTTGGTTCGGTCATGTTCGCACGAGGGCTTTGTATGTACGTAATGTTGTTCTGAGTACGTAGATTCTCCGAGGTCCTGCAGTTTGCGATGAAATGCTCCACTGCACTGTATTCGTTTCTGAACAGGTAGAGCAACGAATTCGGAAGTTTTTTGTACTGTTCATACTATGGAAGTGTGCCCTGTTCGTAGTCTGGAGAGATCAACTTGGTCTCTTCGAGATGGTAGGTCTTGCAAACGCTGTGGGGTCGATTTTATCTCTCGGGTGGAAAGTGTTTGTCTCGATTAGAAACGCTTCTCAGATCCTGTACCTAAGCCACATCATGACATCTTCTCCTGGTACTTTTGAGGTGAGAAGAGCTCAGTCACGACCGAGAGAAGCCAGGCTGTCAGCTTCATCGTTTCCGTGAAGGTAATGTCATTGCAGCAACCGATCAGCAACTCCTGAATCTCCTGGACGAAATAATGCTTATTTCCGAGCAAGGGGTGAGCAATGGCTTGCGATGTTGCTGTCGTCTCGGCCGAGAACACCGAGCACAAAATTTGTTATCAGTGAATCTCGCTATAGTCTTTGCCGATGCCGACCTGGTCGTCCTTTTTAGAGCCGTCGGTGTAGAGACTTTCCGTTTCTTGGTACTTCTCGCAAAACGCTTTGGGAAGCTGGCCCTGACCCTCTTAAGACCCGTCATACTTTTAAAGAGATAAACCAGCCTTGGGCTGAAAATCTTTATAATAAAGAAATAATAAGAATTCAAGTCTACAAGGGCAGCAAATCTTCAAACATTTCAAGACTTGAAGGATTCGAGGTCTTAAAAGTTTTAAGGTTCAATGACTATGAATTTTCGAAGATTGAACACTTGAAATCTTCATGTCTCCAAGAGCTGCAAATTTCCGAGGGCTTGAGGCCGTCAAAATTTTCATTACTTTAAGAGCTTAAAACCCATTAAGTTAGATCTTAATATCTTCAAGACAAAAGGTCTAGCACAGTTATTTCTTCAAGGACTTCAAGTGTTTCAGCAAAATTTTTGAGTTTTCAAGGATTGTATGCCTTCAAGGGCTGTGAATATTTGAGGGATTCTTCAATGGCACCATACTTTGGGGACCGAAGTCTTCAAAGGCATCACGTTTTCAAGAGATATGGGTATTCTTCAGAGTCAGTGTCTCCAGTTTATCTCGTGGATAAGGCTTTGGTTAGCCAATTTGGAGATGGTGGATTCGATTCCCATAGGTCATAGTGTTTCACTGTACTTGCCTCACCATATACAAATTCATGCATTGGCAGGCCAAGCATGCCCTTCAATTAATAACTGTGAAAGTGCTCAAAGAATACTAGGTTGAAGTGAGGTAGGCCAGGTTACAGTGAGAAAGAGTCACAAAGATGAAAAAGAAGAATGTCTTGAGAGTCTTTAAACTCCCAACGACTAGAGGTCTTTGACGCTCCCGGGTTAATGACTGTAAGGTTTCCAGGTCTGTGCTCAATGGCTTCAAGTATTTAAGTTATCAAGCATTAGAGGTTTTCATTTATTCAAAAACTTGAGGTTTTTGCCGTAAATGCTTTTTTAACCTTGGAAGGTTTTCAACCCTGAAAGGGATACCTTCATGGCCTCAGTTTCGTCACCTCGCTGAGTGTGCTCCATCAAAGACGATCTCTGAAAGGCGCCAGGTATCCCTTTTAGGGTTAAGATTGAAAAGTCTTGAGGTCCTCAAGGACTTTAACGCTTCAAGAGCCTTCAAAGTCTTAAAATATTAATACCTTCAAGTCTTCAGAGGATAGATAATTTGATGGACTTCAAGTCTTCAGAAGGCTTCACGCCTTTGAGATTTTGTAGCCCGAAAGCTGGCACAGTTAAACTATACAATACATTATGGTTTTAAAATTTGATTTAGTCCAATGCCTCTAGCTTGAAGCTCCTTGCTTTCAATATTATTTGGCTCATAGACTTCTAGCATTAAGGCTTCATGATTTCAAGAAGGATTCATTTTTCAAAAATTCAAAAGCAGTTTCCTCGCTCAACCGATGTCAATTAAAATGTATCACTGTACTCTATTTACCATCTGGCTAATAGGAAGTCGAACTTCCTCTATTTAGAGGTAGCATTTAGAACATAGAGTTTCTTCATGCCTGGCCACATGATCTGCGAATACAAAATCGTCATTGACAGAGGAAGCTCTCAGTTAATAACTGTAGAAGTGCTTATAGAATACTAAGGGGCTATTTCTTCACCCTGGCTTAAGCGTTAAACCAGGTTTAACTATATGGGTAAGCCTGGCTTACCAGTTAAGCCGAGGTGAAGAAATCGGCCCTAAGCTGAGAAGCTGGCTTCGTGCCAGTGAGAACGAAACGCTGAGAAAAGAAAGACCGCAGGCTTCACAACTTCAAGAAATTTATATATGCTGCTACCGAGAAAGTCATAAACTTTAATTTGATCGTCTCTTGAAACGTCCTATCAAAAACTACCCACTCTACCCTACGCAACCAGCAAAGGCTTGGCTTTCAATGCTAAAATTGTCGGAATAATTTTCGAATCGCATTATTCATAATTATTATTCATCGGCACGCACCACCCGGGCTGTCCAGCCCGGCTGGCAGGGCAGAGTCAACGATCGTACCTACTCCAACTCTACGGTTCGCGACCACTTGGAATTTAAAATCACGTTCTCGTTTGGTTTGAAAACGATACACTTATCAGTACCATTATCAGCCCGTCAATCGAAGCTCGCACGAATCGTCACCCAGCAGCGCTTGCATTACTGCAACTGACACCACTTACGGTCCCGAATGATGATGTGACAATGTGATACAGACACCACTACTGCTGCCATCAGGATACACATTATCATTATCATCACTTGCTGGGTTCGGCCCATCACAAGAAGGACGTGTGCAAGTCTCGTCATAACCGTTCACGCGCGCGGAATGAACGTGAAGCACACGACGCCCATTCATTGTAGAGAGCATTGTTCGAGGTGCGGGATATTGGAAACTGGAAAGAACCCCCCACGCAAAAGTCATTCAACGTACGAAGCGCCAAGTGATTCGCGGGACGTTTGGCGTGGTTGGTTGGATGAGCAATTGTCCCTTTTACATTGAGATCTCTGTTCTGGATGGACATGTGATACACGGTTGGATGTCCGGTTCCATACAAATAAAGTTAATGCGATCGGTGTCATTCTTTGTCGATGAACCGTGAGTGGATATCTCAATGATTGCGTTATTGCGTGAAAAAAGTCAACTTTCACTCGTATGATCTATGCGCATTTCGAGTGTTAACTTATGGGGCCCCATGGGGAATGCAAAGAAGAACTCATGGACGAAAAAACTGTAAAGATGGTGTTTGCGCGTTAATCACTCGGGTTTCGAACACTTGGTAAAAACTCGCAACGGACTTAGATCGAGAAACTACACTTCATTCACGCGAACAGAACTACTGTATTTAGACCGAACAACGACGTGTTGTGATCTCTGCGGTGAAATCCTTGAAGGTTACTCTCTTTGTAAACTGAAACAGCTGAACTTTGTTAGCAAATGCTGAAAATTTCCTTTTGCGGGGCTTTCAGTGTCTTCCCGAGCAGGAATGCATAACTGGAACATAACTGCAGCATACACAGCTAATCGCGCTCGGTAACTTTTACCGAAATCTCAACCGCTGAGCGTTCGGTAATAGATATTTAACGAAATTCTGTAAAAAAATACAAAATTTCGGTAAAATGTTATCGTTTATCTGTCAAACTCTAACGAATTTCGGTAAAAGTTGCTACCTTCACCAAATTTTTCCTGTAAAACAAACTTAACGGTTGAGATTTCGGTAAAACATTACCGAAGTCGGTGATTTTTTCTAACTGTGTACTAACATCAGGTATCATACCAAGACAAGGTATTGGTCGGGTACCCAGGTATTGAAAATAGCTTATATTGTTATTTTGTAGGTATTTATAAAATACCTCAACGAGTTATTGGTTTGGTGTTGAGGACTGCTTGAGGTATTATCCAATTATGGAAAAATAATTATTTGTATGGAAAAATCACCGATTATTATTGAGGTATTGCAATACCTGAAATCATTATTCACGTGTTATGACAGAATACACACCAGTTATCATTTTAGGTATTTTACCGGTTCTATAACATTTACCCGAAAACCATTTACCCGAAACACATTTACCCGAATGACATTTACCCGAACGTCATTTACCCGAAAAATGTAAAAAAAAAACGTGGACTTGATCCCCATATGATTTGTCAATAATAAATATGTTATGGCCCGGTGTTATACAGCCGACTTTCGTAAGACCTTATAATCATCAGGCCAAGTGATCATCATGCACTCTGGTACAGGACTAACTGACGGTCAAAATGCAATTTTAATTTGAGGATTTTTTAATGTTTTGTTTTTTTTTAACGTCTCCACATCACAAGCCCGAACGCCAATCCAAAATCATTGAGGAGGTCGCCCAAAAAGTGTTCACTGTGGGCAATTTATTAGAAGTTGATAAAACTTAATCAGTTAGAAAAGAGTAATCCTTGGGCAATCTTTAGCAACGTTGTGATTCATAAAAGGTTTACTTAGAGGGAAGAATTAGCAAGTTAAACTTCCCTAATAAAAAATAAATAAAAATTAAGGGTTTACGGAAACTTAAGAAGCAAATGCAATGCATTTAAGAAAACTGCGACGAAGGGAAAGGTTGCATATCCGATGGCCGAAGACGATGTTCTTGTCTATTCAAATATGGATCCTGAAGAGCTCAGTATGCTTACCTAACCGGTCTTTTTTTGAAAATATTGTGTTCTCTTAAAATATGCATAAACATTTTCTATTGGTGCTAATTCCGAATCATATTTTAATAAATAATTCTACCTTCTTTTTATTATTGACTGTTCTTTGGAACTTTAAAATGCTGTTAGAATATAGTTGTTCAAGTTTTTATTTGAGAATTCTTTCTATTTCAAGCTATGACTGTTCTTTCGAAGTTATTTCTTTTAAAGCTATAAGTATTTAAATCTGAAATGTTTCCTTCTTTTAAATGTTGAATGCTCTTTCAAATAGACGATCTTACAATACCCCCACGAAATTCGTTTTTATCATAATTCATTTAGTATTGAGTTCTTGCTCCAGACCTTGTCAAATGATTAGCTTTCTGATAAGTGAGAATGCCCGAAAAGACATCGAGCCATTCGGCTAAAAATCATTCATGCCGAAAGTCATGAGGATGAATGTTAAATTGTCACCAAGAAGTTTGAGATAAATTGAACTGTTTTTAGCACAACTGAACATTCGAATGTAATCACTTTTTCATTACCAAGCTATTACATTTTAACAACACAGGCTGCTTTGAGCTACTTATATACATTTATATACTCGGTCACAATTAGCAGCCACATTGCAAGTATTCTCTACTTCTTCTAATATTTGCCTTCTTTTTAAAATAGGCTGTTCTTTTGAATTTGCAGAGTCCAACTGTGTACTGTAGCTGAGTTGGTCGACCAAACTGGAAATAGAGGCTATTTTTCGAGTTGGAATGTTATATAGTTTATTTGCAGACGAACGTCTAACTCCATGAAAGATTTGTTCTTCTTTGAATAATAAGCTGTTCTTTCAAGTTAAGATTTACACAATTGACTGGTGGCCAAATTAGCAACTTGATAAGATATTTTCCTTTTTTTAGAATAGACTGTTCTTTCGGGGCCTGCTAATCGATCGATCTATCATTTTTTCGGCCTAATGACCACTCGGTTAGTATGCTTGGCTTACTATCCATTTCTCTACTTATAACGGGGTAATGGCTTTTGGGATAAAGGCCTATTCGGGGTTATGGATTTCGGGCCGTTAGGCATTAGGGGTAATTTGGTAGAGTTTCTTTTACAGAAATAGTGTTAACCTCACTAAGTTCCAAAAGCTAGACTTTACATATACTGGCGTGAGTGAGAAAATGGACAAATTGAGGTGAAATTTGCGAAAAAGTTACTCGTCCTCTCGGTGAGACTCGAACTCACGACTCCTACTCACTAGACAGGCGCGTTGCCGCTACGCCACGAGAAGACTCGAAGACGTAGCTGCTAACCTGAATTCAAGTTCAACACAAAATTCCGAGGTTATCTTTTCCACAGATTGCACCCCTTTCGGATGGAATGAGATGTACATCCACACTACGCATATATTGTATATGTAAAGCCTGAGTTCGAGTCTCACCGAGAGGACGAGTAACTTTTTCGCAAATTTCACCTCAATTTGTCCATTTTCTCACTCACGCCAGTATATGTAAAGTCTAGCTTTTGGAATAAAGTAAAACTTCCATTCGGCTGGTTAAGCCGCAAAAATCGATAATTAATTAATTTAATTATCTCACTAAGTTGTTTGGTGGTCAAACTATTCCTATCCTTCGGAGATTTTTCCTTCTTCTTTTCAAAGGCTGTTCTTTCGAGTTGTACTGCTGCATATTTTATTGGCGTTCGAACTACTAACTGTATATGAGTTATTTTCTTCTTTCGATCATAGGATGTTCTTTTAAATTACATTTTTCGAGATTGAGTGATGGATTCCAAGTCTACACCTAAGAATTTTCCCTTCTTTTAATAACAGGATGTTCTGTATCGTAAACAAATTGCAATTTTTTTTATCAAGGGTTTTTTTTTAATGATATGTTGATTTGCCGAGCGCTGTTCGCTAATCGATTCGATCTAATGACCATTCGGCCTACAAATAGAGTTTTTCTCTTCTTTAAATCATAAACTGTTCTTTGCTTATCGAAAGAACAGCTTATGAAACAAAGAAGGGTAAATCTCTAGAGGGAATGCCAACAGCAAACACAAAAAATATCAAGCTGCAGTGATTAGTCTTATTCAGGTGTTTACCTTGTGAGTTGCTATCGCGGATCATTTCAGAGGAAATTTAATAAAATGTGTTTTTGAGGAAATGGTCATTAAAAATATTTGTCGGAGCCGCAATACAAAATAAAACATGTACTTTTTGCATTGAACAAAACAAATGAACTTTACTAACAAAATCATAATTTATGCAGAGTAATAAACTATTCGGGTAAATGTCGCATTCGGGTATGTGTCGCATTCGGGTAAGTGTCGCATTCGGGTAAATGTCGCGTTCGGGTAAATGGTTTTCGGGTAAATGTCTTTCGGGTAAATGGTTTTCGGGTAAATGTTATAGAATCATTTTACCTCTTATGCAGGGCTACTTGATACCTCATTCTGGTTGTAGGTATTCGGTTTTCCATACCTGAGTTAGGTATTTTTCAGCTATTTTCTCCTGCTCGGGTTGCCATATCTTGAAACATAGACTCAGGCATTAACGCCTCGAATGGTAGAAACATTGAAGCCTAGTAGCCTTGAAGCCATGAAATTCTGAAATCTTGATGCCTTGCAGCTATGGCGTATAATTTTGAGCTTTTTGGGCTTAAGGCCGCACGGGTCGACGTGTATTTTTTGCCATCTTTCCTCTTATTCTAACAATTTTGACTTTGAAGATGCAAGTATTAGCTTCCACAGCACTGACGTAGCTGAAACTTTAGTCGATTGTATCCCACCAATGATCCGACATCAGCATGAATTTGTGCAGACGCAGAGGTATATTCGGTCTGCTATAGTTACAATTGATTGCAATCTTCACTTCCTTCCTCTTCCCCACATTGACCTGCAATCTGATGTGGCAGGCGCCATTGTCGCCTAAAAATAGAAGATCACCAACACTCACATTGAAGATGCCCGTTAGTCCCCGATAAATACCTCATTGGTTTCTTGTGTTAGGGTCTGGCGATACTGGAGTAGCATCTAAGGGCTCATGCTCAAGCTGAAGTTCAAAAAAACAAATTTTTCGCCCTTCACTAACATTAATAAGAGCGCATATAAAGAGAAATAAAAAAAACTCAATTTTCTGTTTAATATTTAGTTCTAAAATTCGAGTTTTTCAGTTTCTCTGTCTGCGCACGACGTGATTATAAGACGCAACGACCATAATACAAATGCAGAGACTTGCAAGCAGTTGAGCAAGAGCAGTGTTGGTAAAATCACACTCAAAGCACACTCATGAACCGCTCCGCGCTCATGAAACCGCTCGCGCGCGATTCTGAATCATTTTCTCACGCGCAGGGTTTCATGCAAAATCTCGCTCTCACGAGTCAAGCGCCGAGATCTCGTTCGCTTGAAAAACGAACCCAAATCAATTTGAACGGCATCCAATGTTGTTGTACGATAGGTTTGCTTTTGTTCTATCATATAATCCTAAAAACATCGAAGTAAGTAATAAGAATACCAAGAAATAAAGCAATGAGTGAAATCGCGAGTCAACTCATGCATGATTTTTTTCAGCGATGAGTTTGGCAAGTCGAGAATCGCGCGTGAAACAACTCAAGCATGAGATTTGAGAATTTGAGTTTTTACCAACACTGAGCAAGAGCATGAAATCCAGTATCTTTCGAAGGGTCTCTAATCACAAAACACTTCTCTCCGAAAGAGAGTTGGGTTAGTGAAAAAGGAGTGTTCACGGTGTGGCTTTGGAGTCAGTTTGGTTTTCTATTCCGTAGAATCATTACCTGTTTTGTGGCTTAGTTGGTTAAAGCGCCGGTCTTGCGAATACGGAGTCGTGGGATCAAATCCCACCAGAACGTGCTTTTTTTCATAAATTTCATCTCTCAATTTGTCAATTAGCAATATTTCATGCCTTCTAAGTACAAGTTTTTTCCACTATGTTTAAGACATACCACCAAATCTGGTAAAATACTTGCTTGTGTCGCATGGCGCAATTGGTCGTCAGAGCGTGCGATCGTGCCGACACATACTGCACAGTTGACTACCATACTTCGTGGTGCGTGGATGTTTTATACTCCCACTCGTGCGCATTGTATCTTACCTTATTTTTGCTTTGTTCGGGAACGAGGCCCTGGCGTTCTGCTATTTCGTCGTCCAAAACTTAAACAAAGGAAGACGGTATGGACAGAAATACCCTGGCGTTCCGGTTTCTGACGGGATCAGTAGCACCATCGCTGATGGAAACAGCGCGTTCTGTGAAGAATTTTGAGGCCGACCTCGATTCTATGGGAACAACTTACAAAATGGTGGAAGAGCAGTGTTTGTGTGTGAAGTTCAAAACGCTGGAGGCCACGAAAGAAGCACAAGCGCAGATTTCGGAGATCGTTACTTTCCGTTATTCGAATGGAGAGAAAATTGAGGTAAAAGTGTCTGTAGAACCCGCATTTCATTAGATTGTCGGGAGTGGGATTCGATCCCAGGTCCTCGGCGTGATAGTCAAGTGTTCTAACCATCACACCAGGTCCGCTCCTGGCACGTGAAAGGCTGGGTATGCTGCGCAATTCAGATTCTATTGTGATCCACTAGCCTCTGCCCAGCAACTCCTATCCCTACCTCCAAGCGGTACCGGCCGGAAAGTATGAGCAACCTTAGGGAAGATCGGGTAACCAACACCGGTGGGAACTTTGGCCGTAGGCTGACAGGGAAGTGGGGTCTGCTTCGGCAAACTTGAGCGTCTGTTCTCCAGGAGGAGCGGCTCACAACAGCGTCTAATCCCCATGTTAGGGGCGGCTAATCTACGTCCGAGTGCCAGGGAAGGACTCTAAGCTCAACTGTGCACTATGGTCCTCCGGAAAGTAGGGGGTTGGCGTCAGATCCATGGTGCGAACGTTTAGAGGTAATCATACCATCTACCAGAGCTGCGGTAACACACGCGAGCTGGGAACAGCTTTTAAAGTGATGGGTGACATGCAGAGGCGCGTGATCGGTTGGTGGCCGATCGACGAAAGAATGTGCAGGTTGAGGATCAAGGGTCAATTCTTCAACTTCAGCATAATAACCGTGCACAGCCTACACTCCGGAAGTACTGATGATGACAAGGACGCAATTTACGCGCAGCTCGAACACGAGTACGATCGCTGCCCAAGCCACGCCGTCAAGATCATCTTAGGAGATTTGAACGCACAGGTAGGCCAGGAGGAGGAATCCAGACCGACGATTGGTAAGTTCAGCGCCCACCAGCAGGCGAACGAAAACGGCCTACGATTCATTGATTTCACCGCCTATGAAAATATGGCCATACGTAGCACCTTTTTCCACCACAGCCTCCCTTATCGTTACACCTGGAGATCACCACAGCAGACGGAATCTCAAATCGACCACGTTCTGATTGACGGACGGCACTTCTCCGACATTATCGACATCAGGACCTATCGTGGCGCCAACACCGACTCCGACCACTACCTGGTGGTGGTCAAACTGCGCCCAAAACTCTCCGTCATCAACAATATACGGTACCGACGACCGCCACGGAACAACCTAGAACAGTGGTGCTCAGGTTAAAGGATACCGCGGGCCAAATTTGCAATTCGGGATCGACCTGCGGGCCGCATAAAACATCGATGCACAAAAACAACAAAAAGAACAATTCTAAAGCATATTTATAAAAAATCTGAACAGTTTAATTTAGATTCATAAGTTTGGTTGAGAAAAACGTTTGAGCTTTAAATTGAAATTTAAACAAACAATTCAGAAGTTGCCCCTAGAATTGCCTTGAAGCCACTTCAAGAACGTGTTAAGAAGCTTTTACAAGAATTTCTTTTGAATCGCTCCAAAAAGGTTTGCTGGATTTTCTCCTGAAATTTCTTGTGGAGTTGTTCCAAAAGGTTTTCGAGAAATTTCTTGAAGTTTCTTTAAGTTTTTCTAGAATTCTCTAGGAACATCTCCAAGAACTTCTCTTAGATTTGCCTTTGGAACTGCCCTAAAGTTACTTCAGAAATTCCTCATTAATCGTTTCCAAGAATTTCTCCTAGAATAACTTCCGGATTTTCCCGAAAATTTTCCAGGAGTTTTCTGAAAATTTTAGTAAATTCTTTCCATAAGTCTCTTCTAAAGTTGATGCAATACTTCAACATTAAATTTCTTCAAAATTTAGATTTTAAACAATTGTTTACGGAAGTTTCTTCAACATTATCTTCTAAAGTTGCTGCATGAGTTGCTTCAAATTTATTGTTCAAATTTTCCTCAGGCGTTCTAAGCATCTTTTGTGTCTTGATGTGGAATCTTGTTTGTAGTTACTCCTGAAAATTCTTTTTTTGTTGTTCGAAGAATTTATTCTAAAGTTGTTAAAGAAATTTCTGTTAGAGTGGCCCCAAAAGTTTTTCTAGGAGATGCTCCTATAATTTCCATGCAGTATCGCCACAACTTTCTCATTGAGTTTCTCCATATATTCTCATTGAGTTTCTCCATTTATTTCGCTTAGAACTGCTTAAAAATTTTCTCCAATAATGTTTCCTGGAGTTTCTCCAAAAATGTATCCAAAAGTTTCTCCAAAAGGGCACAGGAGACGCTTTATTAATCTCGCCTGAGATTTTTTTCCTTAAGTTCGTTCAGGAGTTTCGCTTGGACAATTCAAATTGGATTCGTTAGTGAAAATGAAAAAAAAAATACTGGTAACCAAGTTGAGATTTGTTGAGAATTTTGTCAGAAACTTCGTGTTTTGTGTTTGTTTGTTCTTCGGAAAGGCGAAATATGAAATATTTGCTTAGCGTTGCATTGACTGCGCTTAAAAACTGCAACTAATTTTTTAAAGGTACAAGATTACATTTTTAACAAACTTTCATTTGATTCGTACTACTTATAAATAACTGTAAGCTGGCTTCGTGACTTAGCTGAAATACCGAAATATTTCGGAGTTGCGATTTCGAATCTTACCAGAACGGATTGTTCTTTTTGTGTTCAACACTGTGAAATTGATCAGCATTTTTTTTTTGTTTGATATCTTAATGAATTTAACGAGCTATTTCAAATAATCGTTCAAAAACTTCGTTTCGTCTTAAAGTACTCCGCGGGCCGCATCTTAAGGCTTGGAGGGCCGCATGCGGCCCGCGGGCCGCAGGATGAGCACCACTGACCTAGAACGACTGAAGCAATCGGATGTCGCCTCAGCATACGCGCAGAATCTCGAGGCCGCGTTGCCAGACGAGGGCGAGCTTGATGAGGCCCCTCTAGAGGACTGCTGGAGTACAGTGAAAGCAGCCATCAACGACGCAGCAGAGATCACCATCGGGTACGTGGAACGTAATTGACGGAACGAATGGTTCGACGAAGAGTGCAGAACGGTTTTGGAGGAGAAGAACGCAGCGAGGGCGGTGATGCTGCAGCAAGGGACTCGACAGAACGTGGAACGTTACAAGCAGAAGCGGAAACAGTGGACCCGCCTCTTTCGGGAGAAAAAGCGCCGCCTGGAAGAAGCGGAGTGTGAAGAAATGGAACTGCTGTGCCGTTCCCAAGAAACACGGAAGTTCTTCGTGCCGCGAGCCGAAATGTGCAGGGATAACGACGGAGGCCTCTTGACGGACGGACGTGAGGTGATCGTAAGGTGGAAGCAGCACTTCGATCAGCACCTGAACGGCGTGGAGAACGTAGGCACGGGAGCCCACGGCAACGGAGGAAACGACGACGCCAGTGCAGCGGAGGACGGAAATGAACCAACTCCCACGCTGAGGGAAGTTAAGGATGCCATTCACCAGCTCAAAACCAACAAAGCAGCTGATAAGGATGGTATCGCAGCTGAACTCATCAAGATGGGCCCAGAAAAGTTGGCCACCTGTCTGCATCGGCTGATAGTCAGGATCTGGGAAACCGAACAGCTACCGGAGGGTGGAAGGAAGGGCTAATCTACCACATTCACAAGGAAAGCGACCATTTGGAATGTGAGAACTTCAGGGCGATCACTATTTTGAATGCTGCCTACAAAGTGCTATCCCAGATCATCTTCCGTCGTCTGTCACCTAAAACGAATGAGTTCGTGGGAAGTTATCAAGCCGGTTTCATCGACGGCCGGTCTTCAACGGACAAGATCTTCACCGTACGGCAAATCCTCCAGAAATGCCGTGAATACCAGGTCCCAACGCATCACCTGTTCATCGACTTCAAAGCGGCATACGACAGTATCGACCGCGCAGAGCTATGGAGAACCATGGACGAAAACGGCTTTCCTGGGAAGCTGACTAGACTGATTAAAGCAACGATGAACGGTGTGCAAAACTGCGTAAGGGTTTCGGGTGAACTATCCAGTTCATTCGAAACTCGCCGGGGACTGCGACAAGGTGATGGACTCTCATGCCTACTCTTCAACATCGCGCTGGAAGGTGTGATGCGACGAGTCGGGCTCAACAGGCGGGGTACGATTTTCACAAAATCCGGTCAATTTGTGTGCTTTGCGGACGGCATGGACATTATTGCAAGAACATTTGAAACGGTGGCAGAGTTGTACACCCGCCTGAAACGCGAAGCAGCAAAGGTTGGACTGGTGGTGAATGCCTCAAAAACAAAGTACATGCTGGTGGGCGGAACCTAACACGACCGCATCCGTCTGGGTAGTAATGTACGATAGACGGGGATACCTTTGAGGTGGTGGAGGAATTCGTTTTCCTCGGATCCTTACTGACGGCTGACAACAACGTGAGCCGTGAAATTCGGAGGTGCATCATCAGCGGAAGTCGGGCCTACTCCAGAAGAAACTGCGGTCAAAAAAGATTCACCCACGCACCAAATGCACCATGTACAAAACGCTATTAAGACCAGTGGTCCTCTACGGGCACGAGACATGGGCCATGCTCGAAGAGGACCTGCAAGCATTCAGAGTTTCCGAGCGACACGTACTTAGGACGATCTTTGACGTTGTGCAAGAGAACGGTGTGTGGCGGAGAAGGATGAACCATGAGCTCGCTACACTTCACAGCTAACCCAGCATCCAGAAGTTGGCCAAAGCTAGGAAGGCTACGGTGGGCAGAGCATGTTGAAAGAATGCCGGATAGTAACCCTGCATAAATGGTGTTCGCTACTGATCTGGTTGGCACAAGAAGGCGTGGAGCGCAGAGAGCATCATGGGCAGACCAGGTGGAGCGTGACTCGGCGAGCATTGGGCGCAATCGAGGATGGAGAGCGGCAGCCACAAACCGAGTATTGTAAATAAATGTATGTATATGTATGATTTTGCCTCACGCTGGTTAAATTTCCGTGTTGCAAAGAACACGTTCCAAGTTCTGCCGAGTTCCTTGCTGCAGCATTACCGCCCGCGCTGTGTTCTTCTCCTTTAAATGATCTGGATCACTCGTCGAACCATCTGTTCCATTGACTTAGTTTCCGATGGTCGGTTGCGTAAATGATATCTGGTTTGACTATTCTCCAACAGTCCTATAGAGGGGCCACATCGAGTTCGGCCTCGTCTGGCAACACTAGCGCTTCGAGTTTCTGAGCGTATGCTGAGGTGACATCTGGTTGTTCCAGTCACTATAGATAGTACTTCACCTCCACAATTTTCCGCAAGTTCTACAAATAAGTAATACGAATGATTCTTCATCTAGATGCTTGATCATCATCAATGCAAGTTCTATTGTTAATTATACAGTTGCTTACCGTTCGGTAGCTAATAAACAAGACCCAGCATCAGGAAACAAAGTGTGATGAATTCGTCATTTGAACCTGCTCAGATCAAAGAAGAAACAATATCACTCAATTATTCAGCAATTACCACGGCAACGACGACAAAGGCTACCAGTCAACAACTCGTCTTCCAGCAGCGCGTAATAAAGTCGTAAAGATCCTGAACAACCGCCCGGTTACGAGCGAATGTACTTTTCTCCACCTCCACTGAAGTGCTGTTCGCCATCCCTTCCCATTCCTGACTCCATTGTAACGTTCGTTCGCATTAGACTGCTACAAATTAAAAATTAAATTATGTATTTACATTTGTCGGGGTGGTCTCTCTTTCGCCACCGTGGGGTTGTACTTTGTACAGGAACTTCTACCTGATCTCCACCCGCGTCGGTCAATTCCTTTGAGGTACGAAGGAGTGGGCATGCTGTTCCTCGGGAGTGTAGCCTTCGGTCGTTAGAGATTAAGATTAAATGGAAATTTATTGCCTCGGGTCGAGCTGCCGAGTGTGGACGTCCTTTTCCTCCGGAAAAGGAGCGTAAAAAATTACGAAGAGCCAATGGCGTAGAACAGGGGTTTTCACACGATTAATTTATCTGAATGTATTCAATTATGCCAAGAATACGTTGTTATGAGCCTCTGGGCCTAACTCTGTTGAAATATCCTGCCTTGATTCGAGCTTGTTTTCCATGATCTGATGTGTGTTCTCCACTGATACGCACCACGTTTCACTGGCGTTACAACAGCACTGATTGAATATTCTAACGTGTCATTTTCGGTCTGATTTCCCCCAGGAGTTTATTTCACCCCTATTGAAGCACCACTGCGAGCCAGAGCGTGCTGTGGGGATGATGGTGCACGTTCCAGTTGAAATAAAAGAGTTAAGCACTCCGCCGATGCCCGATGTTGTAGCTCTCTTGAAATAATGTTTATTCATTTGTAAGGTTAATTTCTTTTACAGCTCGCACCACTGTTGTTGTTTCACATTTCTTTCTTTCTTTTCAGTAGTAAGTTCGTCTAAAGAACGGCCAACTGCCATAAGCCTTTGGATGGGTGAGACAGCGAAACCAGACACTTTTCTCTCTCGAATGACGCCGGCTGCTTGCTTGCCGGCTGGTCAGTGGAAATTTACGAGCGGGTGATTAGCGATGATAAGATGATTATCACACCGTGGATGTTTCCATCTGACAAAGCAGCAACGGTGTGGCGTTTTACGATGGTTTGCCACCGTGAAGTTGATGATAAAGTTGAACCGTTAAACATTATGAGTTAATTTTCGGAATGTTTAAGCGGAAATTAACCCTTTTGCCAAGGAGTCGTGACCAATGTTTATCATCGTCTTTTAATGTTCTGCTTGGCCTTACATCTCCATTGAGACAGAAACTGATTACAATCCGTAAACGACAATTGAAACACAATTTAAATAAATGTGTTATCAAAGGTCAGGTTTCAATAAAATTAGCATGATTTCCCAAAAAAACATGGAGGTCTATGGGGCTGTCCATAAACCACATGGTCATTTTTTGGGAGATTCCTACCACCCCCCAATTCTAACAAGTCTGTTCTTATGCACAAATTGTATACTATCTTTGTGTTCTGATCCGTATAGATACAGAAAGAGAGGACAACTACTGAAGAAAAATAAGAAAATAACTGTCAGATGGGCCTTTTTTATTATCGTGCAAATTGGGTCAAATGGTCTTATATTTTCATGAAACTATTTCCACAGGCAGGGCTCAGGTATATATGAACAAAAAAATTGATAAGAATTCACGATCGCTCATTTTGCCGGAAAACTCCGGTGATTTTTTTTTTGTTTTCCCCTGACACTAATTACTTTGTAAAATCATAACTCTAGAACGAAGCATCGTAGAAACAATTTTTTTAAACGAAAGCAAATTTTCGTAGAAATCAAAAAAATAGGAACTGGAAAAAGTTTTCCATAAAATTTTCCCCAATTGAGAAAATTCGTGAAGAAAAGCCGGAAAAAAACAAGGCCCGAACTCGTGGAAAATTTCCAAAAAAATATTTTTGAGAAGGTTGTTTCATTAGCTTTAATCGCTGAAATTTTTGAAATGCACTTTTTTTTCGTTCCTGTTTTATGGGAAATTTTGTGACCATATGACCATATAATATATGCGTTGATCATAACTCAAGAAAAAAAAGAAGTGTATTTCAAAAATTTCAGCGATCAAAGCTTATGGAATTACATTCTCAAAAATATATTTTTTTAATTTTCCGCGACTTCGGGCATAGTTTTTCCAGCTTTTCTTTATGAATTTTCTCAACGGTGGAAAATTTTTTTCACTTCAAATTTGTTTTGGAAAATTTTGTTCAATTTAGTCAAAAAACATTGTTTCTACGATGCTTCATTCTTGAGTTATTATTTTTCGAAGAGAAGGCTTATATGCGGGGCTGGTAGTGATCAATCATACAAAAAAAAAAAGATATTTTAGTGACAACTAGGTGGAAAAAAAAGTGACTAAAAAGTGATTTTTGATTATGAAAAAAGTGACTAAAAAGTGACTAAGTTGTGAAAATGCAATCAAGAATTCTTTTGTGGTAAAACATTTATTTGGTTCAAGTTGATGCCTTCAAGATTTTTCAGCAAAATCGCAATGCCAATGTACCGAGCGTTCTTGGAGAAATCTGTCAGAACCCGTCATTCAGAAAAAATATACCAAAAGATTCGTGAAAAAATTGGACAAATTAAAAAAAAAAACTACTTAAAAATCATGGAGGTATCCCTTGAACGCTTGAAAAAACCTGAATGAAACGTGAAGAATTTCTGAAGTTTTTCAACACATTACCTGAAACATGCTTTTTCAAAGAATATGAAAAATATAGCATAAATTTGAGTTGGGTATTAAGAGGGCAATATAAATTAACTTAAGGATTTTTTTTAGTAATGTCTGGAGTAATGAGATATTCTAGAAAGAAACTCTAGATAAGTGTTTGTAGGGAACTTGAAGGGTGTAGAGAATAGGGTATAGAACCTTAGAAGAGAAAAAAAGAGAAATTCATGTTTTGATGATCGTAGCAGGCGAGTTGACAAAAATGAAAAATTTGAAAATTCAGTTTGTTGGTTACTTTCGAAGTGAGTAAATGTTCAGAAGTTGAATCTGTGTGTTTTCTGTGATTTCCCTGGTGATTCCGAAAGAAATGGCTGGTCCGTGGGCTGATCACTACATTGGCGCAACCGCTCCCAAGGGAACAGGCAAACCGTGAGTTTTTATGAAATGATTGACATTAAACACGAATTAAACCCTTTCGCTTCTGCTAATATGAGTTGTGTGGCAATTGAAGTGATCAAAATTTTTCGAAAATTATGCCACAAGAATTAAGGAGTCAACAAAATTAAAGTTGTTCCTTCGGTAGAAACTTCCATATAGAGGAACCGGAAAGGTGGTCCCATTTCATGGCGACTCCAAACAGGTTTAGAACTGAGTTTTCATGAAATTTATAATTCTTTGTTTCGTACCAGAAAAAGGTAATGATTCACTTAGCAACAGTTAGGTTTACCTGAGCAGTGGGTGCGAATGTTCTTCAAAAAAAACTAACCTCAAATTGATAGTCGTTGGAAGAACGAAAGCACCGGATTTGTGTTGCAATTTGGCAAAGAGAAAGGAAAAAAATGACTCATATATATAGCGGCACCTAGGGTGGTACTTTTCAAAAGATAATAATATAACGGTAAGGTATGTACACCACAAAAAAAAAAATTGGCTTGGAATTAATATGGAGATTGAAGAAGAGTTGTACATAATAAATAAAAAAACCAAAATTGTTTTGTACTTTCAGAAGAGTACCCATTATATAGAAAGCTGATTTTTATCCCACTTCAACCAGTTCGGTTCGATTCAGTCACATATTTTTTTCGCGTGACCAGATACCTTATTGAAACTGATTTCTTTGATAATCAACTGTTATATGGTGCAATCTCATATTTTAAATAGCATTACCACTATTTTAAAAAATAAGTCCACTACTTATTGGCTAAAGAAAAAGTAGTTGTTTACAGGATTGTTTATAATACTCGTCTTGGTTTCATTCTTGGTGTTATTGCATTAACAATACTTGCAGACAATGTACAAACAAAAGCATTCGTGACATTTTTATAAAATAAATTTGTGGTTTACATCGAGGTTTCTTTTTGATTTTTTGAATGTATATTGCGGTTCTTCATGGATTTTCTTATTTGTTTTGTGTATTGGAAATGAAATGGTAAGCTAAAAAAACAGCTAGTCCCCTAAAAGGGTAAGCTAAACCAAACAAAGCGAGTCCCCTGAGAGGGTAAGCTAAACCAAACAAAGCGAGTCCCCTGAGAGGGTAAGCTAAAAAAATAAAAAAATAGCGAGTCCCCCGAGAGGGTAAGTTAAACAAAGCGAGTCCCCTGAGAGGGTAAGCTAAACCAAACAAAGCGAGTCCCCTGAGAGGGTAAGCTAAACCAAACAAAGCGAGTCCCCTGAGAGGGTAAGCTAAAAAAAAAAAAATAGCGAGTCCCCCGAGAGGGTAAGCTAAACAAAGCAAGTCCCCTGAGAGGGTAAGCTAAACCAAACAAAGCGAGTCCCCTGAGAGGGTAAGCTAAACCAAACAAAGCGAGTCCCCTGAGAGGGTAAGCTAAACCAAACAAAGCGAGTCCCCTGAGAGGGTAAGCTAAACCAAACAAAGCGAGTCCCCTGAGAGGGTAAGCTAAACCAAACAAAGCGAGTCCCCTGAGAGGGTAAGCTAAACCAAACAAAGCGAGTCCCCTGAGAGGGTAAGCTAAAAAAATAAAAAAAAAAATAGCGAGTCCCCCGAGAGGGTAAGCTAAACAAAGCGAGTCCCCTGAGAGGGTAAGCTAAACCAAACAAAGCGAGTCCCCTGAGAGGGTAAGCTAAACCAAACAAAGCGAGTCCCTGAGAGGGTAAGCTAAAAAAAAAAAAAAAAATAGCGAGTCCCCCCGAGAGGGTAAGCTAAACAAAGCGAGTCCCCTGAGAGGGTAAGCTAAACCAAACAAAGCGAGTCCCCTGAGAGGGTAAGCTAAACCAAACAAAGCGAGTCCCCTGAGAGGGTAAGCTAAAAAAAATAAAAAATATAGCGAGTCCCCCGAGAGGGTAAGCTAAACAAAGCGAGTCCCCTGAGAGGGTAAGCTAAACCAAACAAAGCGAGTCCCCTGAGAGGGTAAGCTAAACCAAACAAAGCGAGTCCCCTGAGAGGGTAAGCTAAAAAAAAAAAAAAAAAAAATAGCGAGTCCCCCCGAGAGGGTAAGCTAAACAAAGCGAGTCCCCTGAGAGGGTAAGCTAAACCAAATAAAGCGAGTCCCCTGAGAGAGTAAGCTAAAAAAAATAGCGAGTCCCCCGAGAGGGTAAGCTAAACAAAGCGAGTCCCCTGAGAGGGTAAGCTAAACCAAACAAAGCGAGTCCCCTGAGAGGGTAAGCTAAACCAAACAAAGCGAGTCCCCTGAGAGGGTAAGCTAAAAAAAAAAAAAAAAAAATAGCGAGTCCCCCCGAGAGGGTAAGCTAAACAAAGCGAGTCCCCTGAGAGGGTAAGCTAAACCAAACAAAGCGAGTCCCCTGAGAGGGTAAGCTAAACCAAACAAAGCGAGTCCCCTGAGAGGGTAAGCTAAAAAAATAAAAAAAAATAGCGAGTCCCCCGAGAGGGTAAGCTAAACAAAGCGAGTCCCCTGAGAGGGTAAGCTAAACCAAACAAAGCGAGTCCCCTGAGAGGGTAAGCTAAACCAAATAAAGCGAGTCCCCTGAGAGGGTAAGCTAAAAAAAAAAATAGCGAGTCCCCCGAGAGGGTAAGCTAAACAAAGCAAGTCCCCTGAGAGGGTAAGCTAAACCAAACAAAGCGAGTCCCCTGAGAGGGTAAGCTAAACCAAACATAGCGAGTCCCCTGAGAGGGTAAGCTAAAAAAATAAAAAAAATAGCGAGTCCCCCGAGAGGGTAAGCTAAACAAAGCGAGTCCCCTGAGAGGGTAAGCTAAACCAAACAAAGCGAGTCCCCTGAGAGGGTAAGCTAAACCAAACAAAGCCAGTCCCCTGAGAGGGTAAGCTAAAAAAAAAAAAAAGCGAGTCCCCCGAGAGGGTAAGCTAAACAAAGCAAGTCCCCTGAGAGGGTAAGCTAAACCAAACAAAGCGAGTCCCCTGAGAGGGTAAGCTAAACCAAATAAAGCGAGTCCCCTGAGAGGGTAAGCTTAAAAAAAAAAAGCGAGTCCCCCGAGAGGGTAAGCTAAACAAAGCGAGACCCCTGAGAGGGTAAGCTAAACCAAACAAAGCGAGTCCCCTGAGAGGGTAAGCTAAAAAAAAAGGAGTCCCCCGAGAGGGTAAGCCAAACAAAGCGAGTCCCCTGAGAGGGTAAGCTAAACCAAACAAAGCGAGTCCCCTGAGAGGGTAAGCTAAACAAAGCGAGTCCCCCGAGAGGGTAAGCTAAAAAAAAAAGAGCGAGTCCCCTGAGAGGGTAAGCTAAACCAAACAAAGCGAGTCCCCTGAGAGGGTAAGCTAAAAAAAAGCGAGTCCCCCGAGAGGGTAAGCTAAACATAACAAAGCAAGTCCCCTGAGAGGGTAAGCTAAACAAAGCGAGTCCCCCGAGAGGGTAAGCTAAAAAAAAAAGCGGGTCCCCTGAGTGGGTAAGTTAAACCAAACAAAGCGAGTCCCCTGAGAGGCTAAGCTGAAAAAAAAGCGAGTCCCCCGAGAGGGTAAGCTAAACAAAGCGAGTCCCCTGAGAGGGTAAGCTAAACCAAACAAAGCGAGCCCCCTGAGAGGGTAAGCTAAACCAAACAAAGCGAGTCCCCTGAGAGGGTAAGCCAAAAAAAAAAGCGAGTCCCCCGAGAGGATAAGCTAAACAAAGCGAGTCCCCTGAGAGGGTAAGCTGAACCAAACAAAGCGAGTCCCCTGAGAGGGTAAGCTAAACAAAGCGAGTCCCCCGAGAGGGTAAGCTAAAAAAAAGCGAGTCCCCTGAGAGGGTAAGATAAACAAAGCGAGTCCCCTGGGAGGGTAAGCAAAACAAAGCGAGTCCCCCGAGAGGGTAAGATAAAAAAAAAACAAAAAAGCGAGTCCCCCGAGAGGGTAAGCTAAACAAATCGAGTCCCCCGAGAGGGTAAGCTAAAAAAAAAGCGAGTCCCCTGAGAGGGTAAGCTAAACCAAACAAAGCGAGTCCCCTAAGAGGGTAAGCTAAACCAAAAAAAAAAAAAAAAAAGCGAGTCCCCTGAGAGGGTAAGCAAAATAGAGCGAGTCCCCCGAGAGGGTAAGTTAAAAAAAAAAAAAGCTAGTCCCCTGAGAGAGTAAACTAAACCAAACAAAGCGAGTCCTCTGAGAGGGTAAGCAAAACAAAGCGAGATGGCATGAGCTGGGGTAACTTGGCTGAACAAAAAGCGTAAATGTGAATTTCGTTTGGGAATACTAAATACCAGTGAATCAAAATTCAACCATCGCGCAACAATAACGACAATGTCGCAACCTGAATTTGTTGCGACATCGTACCCAGTGCGACATAGGTTTGTCCCAACTTGAGCAGAATAGGACAAAGATTGTGCACCACGAGTTAAGCGATTTTAAAGGCTTGCAATGTGATTTTCAAGCGGTAACTTCAAGTCGGTAAACACTGCAACGCTGCTGAAGATGTATCATCAAAAAGTTTCGATTTTGGGTTGGTAATAATTAATTACTCACTAGTTAAAAAAGTACGCGACAAATTCAGGTTCCGTTTTGTCTGTAACAAAAATTTTCGAGATCATGTCATTATCTGTTACCAGTTGGGATAAAGAGTAATCGCCGCATCTTCCTTGTTGCTTATTTTGTGCCTCTTTTGTCTGACAATTTTCTTCAAAGAACTGAATAAAAAAAATACGGTTAAGGAAATAAACGTAAAACTTGCCTTAATATGTGTCCTAAAAAATGCATTGATTTATTACTGAAATTTGGTCAAAAGCAAAAGAGTCAAACCAGGATATTAAAACTCTATCAGTATTTGAAAGCAGTTTTTTTTTCGTTCTGTTTTCTTTTAGTAAAACACATAAAAATGCGATGAGCGAGATGAAAAGAGCATTGGAGGATGAAAAGAAGCGCAATGCTTTCTTGGAAGCGCAGCTTGATAAAACGCGTAACAGAAATAACGTTAACAAACGCGTGTCAAACGAATGGGTCGAAGAATCGGTTGACGATGATTCCTTTTCTGAAGGATTGCGTCGACATTCTACATTGCGAGAATCAAGGCGCTCTAATGCCAATGATGTTTCGATTTTCAACTCGATATCATTTGCATCGTTGAACATCGCTGAGTGCAGACCAAATGATGGGGAGGATGAAATTGATAAAAGGTCGTTCGAAAACTGGAAGGAGCTTCTCGAAGCATCAATGGATTTTGCTGGGGTTGTCGACGAATTTTCAAAAATGAGCATCTTTAAAATAAAAGCCGGGTCAAAGTTGTTGGAGGTACTTGATGGCACTAGTTCTCATGGTAATGATCCGGACGTCACAATATTTCCGTATTCCAACGTAATGAATCGACTGAAGAAGCATTTCAATTCTCGTGATTATGTTCTGCTCCAGCGGCAGAAATTCCGATCGATGTCGCAGAATACAGACGAACCCGACTTGAAATATCTCAAAAGAGTGGCCGCAGTTGCGAAACTGTGTGATTATGGTGAAGATCAGTTGCTTGAAAATGTCGCAGCCGTCGTACAATCAAATGCGCTCAACATAAAAGTTCGGGAGGCCAGTCGAAAAATTATGAGGAAGGGTGGAAATCTTTCCGATTTTTTTGACAAAGTTCGGGGCTTTGAAATTGAAAAACTTCATGAAGAGACTTTTATGAAGAATCACCAAGAGGCTCAACCGGCAAAGCAACAAATAGCTGCTGTTTCATATGATCATCACATGAAAAACGCAAATTCTCGACAGCAATCTTCGTTCGTAACAAGGCCCGACAAAAACCCCCATCAACCGATTTTCAACCAAACCAGAATGACCGGAAGCTTCAGAGGAAGAGGTGGGGCGCAGCATGGATTTAGACGGAATGTTAGTGGCGGACGAAAAGCATGTTGGAGATGCACTGGAAGTTTCCACCTGCCGCAGGAGTGCAGTGCTATCGACAAAGTTTGCCGCAACTGCAATCGACTTGGGCACATCGAACGAGCTTGCTACCGGCTGCCATCAGTGTCCACAAGGAAACGACACATCGTGGAGGACAAGGAACAGTCTCCTCCAATGAAGTTGAAGAAGGTAGCGATGGTAACAACGGATCAGGACATTACCGATGAGGAGAAGGACTCTGTAAGTGTTTAAATAATCGTTAGATATAGTCGTGTACTGTCGATACTCATATAAAAAAAATATGTTGCAATGAATTTCATAATAAACAATCTCTGAGCTATATTCAATTTTCTATTTTTTAAAGCAATATCCCTTATTTGGTTTTCAGAAGATAGCTGCTAGCATTAACCATAGTATCAATGAATCTCCTGTTACCGGATCCACTGATGTAACGAATGGTATTTGTACCGATTTGGTAAACTTTGCTGAATTTCAAATGGAGGAATCGGTGTGTTCCTTAGACACTTCCACCAAACCGTACAAATCAGGCTACATCGTTGGTGTAGTGGCGGGTCTTCCTGTAGAGTTTTTGATCGACTCAGGAGCAGAAGTAAACACAGTCAGTGATCACATTTTCGAGCTGCTGATCAGTAGCGGACAGTCCACTCAGACTCTATATGATTTAAAGAAAGGGACTGACATATCGTTGAAGGCATATGCAAGTGCTGGTGAAATACCGGTAACTGCTTCATTCGTTGCCGAATTGTTCGTATCCGAAGATCGTCCTCGATATCTAGAAAAATTCTACGTTGTTCCAAACGCTAAATCATTACTGGGAAAAAGTACGGCGTTAAGGTACAGCATCCTTCAGTTAGGACTAGATATTCCAATACTCGAACATATGGTGCACGACGAGTACAAGCTGTTTCCCGGTGAAATTTTCGCATTGTCTGCTCCCGGCGAATTTCCAAAATTCAATGTACCTCCCGTGTCTTTGATGTATGACAAAAGCATGCCACCGTCGCGAAACGTTTTCACGAACATTCCTCCAGCTTTCAAGGAAGAGACAGAGCGGCGATTAAGTGAATTACTGTCATCGGGGATCATAGAAAGAGTTTGCAACGGTATGGACACAACATTTTGTTCCTCGCTTCTCGTTGTTCCGAAAGGAAAGGATGACATAAGGTTGGTCGTAGATCTTCGAGGGCCCAACAAATGCATTATCCGATCTCCATTCAAGATGCCCACTCTAGAGTCTATAGTTTCGAAACTCCACGGGGCATCCTATTTCTCAACAATTGACCTGTCCAGTGCATTCTTTCACGTAGAACTTCATGAAGATTCTAGACACCTCACAAATTTTTTCGCGGGAAATTGCACCTACCGATTCAAACGATTGCCTTTTGGCTTAAGCAACGCTCCAGATATTTTCCAGGAGATAATGCAAACTGTAGTGTTGGAAGGATGCCAAGGTGTTTCAAACTACTTAGATGATGTTCTCGTCCATGGAGCAACGTTGGAAGAACATAATGCGAATTTGGAAAAAGTGCTCTGCCGTTTGCGAGAACATAACGTTGTTTTAAACGACAAAAAGTGTCATTTTGGAGCAGAATCGGTAAAATTCATTGGATTCCGATTTTCGCGTGATGGAATCAGCGTTGAGGACGATAAACTGAAAGCCGTCCAAGAGTTTCGTACACCGGAAAATCTATTGGAAGTCAAAAGTTTTCTTGGACTTTTGAACTTTTCAGAACGCTTTATCTGGAAACGTGCCGATAAAACCGAGAACCTAAGAATGCTTGCCAAGTCAGACACCTTCTACTGGACGGAGATCGAGGAAGAAGAATTTCAATTTTTAAAAAACCAAGCATTGAAATCTATTCAGAAGCTCGGTTACTTCAATCACGTTGACGAAACGGAATTGTACGTTGATGCATCACCTATCGGCCTCGGTGCAGTTCTCGTACAATACAATAGCGAAGGAGATCCTCGAATAATTGCATGCGCCTCCAAGTCCCTAACACCTGCAGAAAAGAAATATCCTCACACTCAAAAAGAAGCCCTTGCCATAGTCTGGGGTGTAGAAAGATTTTCGTACTATCTTACGAGCAAAAACTTCACGGTACGGACTGATTCTGAGGCAAATCAATTTATTTTTGGAAGTGAGCATCGCATCAGCAAGCGTTCAATAACTCGTGCTGAATCATGGGCTTTAAGGCTGCTTCCATACCGTTTTGAAGTGAAAAGGATTCCGGGCCATTTGAATATCGCAGATGCACTTTCGCGATTGATTCGAAAAACGCAGGTAGACCAAGCCTTTGATGAAGAGAACGATAAACACGTGCTTTACGCATTGGATGTGAACATGGATATCTCCTGGACGGACATTCAGCTGGCATCAGAAACCGATGAAGAACTGAATGAAGTAAGAGATGCAATACATTCAAACAAATGGTCAAGACATCTTCGCCGTTTCGAAGCACAGGCGAAGGAATTGAGAACGTTGGATCCGATAATCTTCAAAGGTTTTTGTTTCTTTTTTTTATTTTTTTATCTCTGTGTATTTTAACTACTGCTAATTCTGCACTTATCTTCAAAGGTGATAGAATAGTCCTTCCGAAGAGCCTTCGAAACAGAGCATTGGATATTGCACACCAAGGGCACATTGGGTGCGGCGCCACGAAAAGGATTATGAGGGAGTATTTTTGGTGGCCCAACATGAGCAAAGAAGCTGCTGAATTCGTGAAAAAGTGCGAAACCTGTTTGTTGATTTCAAGAAAGAATCCACCAGTGCCTTTGTCAAGCCGTCTACTTCCAGATGGTCCGTGGGAAATACTGCAAATAGACTTCTTGTCTATACTGGGTTGTGGTACAGGCCATTTTCTTGTGGTTGTAGACACGTTTTCAAGATATCTACATGTGGTGGAACTGAAGTGTACTGACGCGAAGAGTACAAACGCAGCACTTTTCAAGATTTTTGGGACGTGGGGCCTCCCGTTAATTATCCAAAGCGATAACGGCCCTCCTTTCCAAGGAAATGAGTTTATAGAATGCTGGGAATCGAAAGGTGTAAGGATTCGCAAATCAATTCCGTTATGTCCACAAACGAATGGGCTAGTAGAGCGACAAAACCAGGGAATCATCAAGGCAATGGCAGGGGCAAAGAAGGATGGAAAGAGCTGGAGAAATGCGTTGGAGATCTACGTGCATTCACACAACACGTTGAAACAGCACTCCCGATTGGCCATCACTCCGTTTGAATTGCTGGTCGGGTGGAAGTACAGAGGTACTTTCCCCTGTCTCTGGGAATCAGCAACGGGTGTTGACGGTGAAGAAGTACGAGAAAACGATGCAGTGGCAAAGCTTATCAGCAAACATTATGCAGACGAACATAGAGGAGCCAAAGACGCTGATATCGCTGTCGGAGACAAAGTTGTTGTGGCCATCTTTCAACGCAACAAAACTGATCCTACTTTTTCAAAGGAGTCGTATACAGTACTGGCTAGAGAAGGCGCTAAAGTTGTCATTCGCAACGATAGTGGGGTACAAATGACGAGGAACGTCCGGGATGTCAAGCGCGACTCTAGGATTCCGGAAGACCCGGCAATCGCCGCTCGAGATAACGTTCTCTACAGCAACGGTATAGAAACAAAAAAAAAACCAAACCATTTTTTTTTTAAGAAACTATTTTCTCAGATAACCTAAATAAATTTTAATTTCAGAAAATAACGAAGAAGACGAACAAGATGAAATCCGTTCTGAAGAAATGCACACCAACCAGGAGACCAAGCGTAGACCAATGAGGGAATCTCGGAAACCGGAGAAGTTCAGAGATATGATTTTGTACCACGTGTTTTCATGAAGTGTAGGAGTAGAGAAGAATGTAGGGAACTTGAAGGGTGTAGAGAATAGGGTATAGAACCTTAGAAGAGAAAAAAAGAGAAATTCATGTTTTGATGATCGTAGCAGGCGAGTTGACAAAAATGAAAAATTTGAAAATTCAGTTTGTTGGTTACTTTCGAAGTGAGTAAATGTTCAGAAGTTGAATCTGTGTGTTTTCTGTGATTTCCCTGGTGATTCCGAAAGAAATGGCTGGTCCGTGGGCTGATCACTACAGTGTTCTCCAGAGAAATGTTCATGGACAGCGCGTTAAGGAAAACTGAAGAAATGCCAACAGGAACAGCTGGCGAGATGCCTGTAAAAAAAATTTATACTACTAAAAAACTTACAGCAATCATTAGAGGAAGCTCTAGGAAAATTCCTGAAAGACGTTAAATCTATTCTGACGTGAACTCTTCCCGTAAGATTACTCCAGCCAGGGATTTCTAAGAAATATTTGTAATGATATTCATGAAAGCAAATCTGCTTGTTTTTATTTTTTTCATTTTTACAGTCAGCGTGCATGACTTTGGGGTAGCGCGCATGACCATACCCAAATAGGATTCCAGTAATTCAAAAGTGTTTTATCTGACTATTTACTAAAAAATCTTATAGTTTTGTAAGAAACTTTCGAGAATATTCTTTAATAATTTCTTTCGATATTTCTACATAAATTTTTCATAGAAAATTTGCAGATAATGAAAGATACGACTAATTTCCTCCAACCACAGCCTCAGGCACATCAGTTCGAGTTGTTTGAGTGAACGGGATACTCACACTCACAGGTGGTGTGAGCGATGGACGATAAAAACGGAGAGGACAGCATGTGATGAATGCTTGTTTCGCTTTCTCGCTCTATTTAAAAATAAAATAGAATGAGTATAAACAACATCATAGGCACCTACTGAAAATAAAAATTTAGATTTTTTTCAAACCGTATTTTTTTGCAATTTCCAGAAAAATTAAAAAAAAATTGACTATTTGGGTGAAAATAGTGGCATTAGTGACCTGACTTTGAAAAAAAAGAGACTTTTTAGTGACCAAGCCAAAAAAGTGACTGTCACTAAAAAGTGATTTGCTACCAGCCCTGTATATGGCACATTTGGACATTTTTCAACAAAATTGGTCATAATTCAAAAACAATAAAAAAAAATAGTGCATTCCAGAAATTTTAGCGACCAAAGCTTATGAAATAAACTGCTCAAAAATATTTTTTTTTTTAATTTTATTCGAGTTGGGGCATAGTTTTTTCGGGTTTTCTTCACGAATTTTTTGAACTATGGAAAATTTTGTGGAAAACTTTTACCAGTTCATATTTTTACGATGCTTCGTTCTAGAGTTATGATTTTTCAAAGTAGGTAGTGTCAGGGGAAAATAAAAAAAAAATCCACCTGAGTTTTCCTTGAAAATGGGCGACTTTGAATTTTTCTCTTTTTTTGTTCATGCCCTGCCTGTGGACAAAAGTTTCATGAAAATCTGAAACCCTTCGGCCCAAACCCGTACGATAATAATCTCCAGATGACAGCATGGTTTTTTAAGGTATCTAAGAGCATCGAAAAGCCTGTTTCTCCCTGTCTCTCTGTTTTTCTCTTAATCTCCCACTCTCAAGCTGTAATTCAAGCTCGGAAGGAATCCTTGAAAGTCACAAAAGAAATCCTGTACAGAATCCCTGATTGGTTCCTTAAAGAAGTCACGGAAGGAATCCCGACTGGAAGCTCGACAGGACTCCCTAAAAGAATATTTGAAGAAATACCGAGAGGAATATATAAAAAACGGGAAGAATCTTCGGAGGAACCCCGGCAGGAATTCTGGTACGAATATCTAAAAGAACCCCGCAAAATTCTCAAGATTCACAGAAATCCTTGAAAAATACAAGTTGGAATCCCTGAAGCAATCCTAGCAGGAACCTCTAAAGGAATCATTTACAAAATCCCAAAGGGATCTTTGAATGAACTCCAGCAGTAATCCCTAAAGTAATGCTAATTTTTCGGGAGGAATCCGTTATGGAATAACAGCAGGAATACCGATAAGAACCTTTGAAAGAATTCCAGCAAGAATCCCTGAACGAATGCAGAAAAGAATCCTTTCAGGATTTTCCAAAGCAACTCCTTCAAAAATCCCTGCAGAGCACCCAGGAGCCATCCGTACAGCAAAACAAAAACCATCTCATCTAATCTCTTCTCAATTCTTCACCCTACTGTCTAGTCTATACCTTACTGTTTTCTCTCTCCTCTATCCCAACCATCTATCCTACGCTCAATCATAACCTTCAATCCAACCATCTGCCCTACCCTCTACCCTATCCTCTACCATAACCACTGCCTTATCCTTTACCGTATCCTATACACTGGAACCTCTTTTTATGCACATGGCTGGGACTGCGTAAATTAAAATGTGCATAAATTAAATAAGGCATAAAAAGAGGGAAATTTATGCATAAATTAAGTTTGGGATTTAATTAGAGATTCTAGTTGGCGTGAACAGATCTTGCTCCTGGGCAGTTGAGGTGGGGCTAAGGGGGTTTCCAGAAAGTTCCCCGAGAGCCCAAAAAGGGGGTTCCAAGGGGCTTCAGGGGCGTTTTAAGGGGTTGTTTCGGGAGATTTGAGGAGCCTTTTAAGGGTGTTCTGTCAAGATATTTTAGTGTTTTCTTGGGATTACGGGGAATTCTGGGGTATTTCAATAGTATTTAATGGGTTTCAGGAGCGTTCCAAGGGACTTTAGGGGCAATTCAAGGGGTCTCTAGCTTGGTCTCTAGAGCCTTTGAAGGGAGTTGCAATATGTTTGAGGGGCGTTTTAAGGTATTTCATTGTCTGGTCTGAAACTTCCTGAAAGGTCTCAAAAAATCGCCCTTGAACCTCCCGGGGACTCCATGTAACGCACTTCGAAACCCCCGAAATTCTCCGTAATGCTTCCGTAATGCCACTGAATCCCCCGAAAATGCTATGAAACGTCTTGAAGTGCCTCCAAAATCCCCCTAAACCCCCCGGACTCCATGTAACGCTCCGAACCCCCCGAAAATTATCCGTAACGCTTCCGTAACGCCTCTGAATCCCGCCGAAGAGGCTCTGACGGGTCCTGAAATGCTTTCAAAATCCCCTTTGGGCCCCATGTAACGCACCCAAGAGGCTCCAAATCCCCTGAAAACTCATCCGTAACGCTTTCGTAACGCCTCTTAATCCCGCAAAAAATGCTCTGAAACGTCTTGAAATGCCTTCAAAATTCCCCTTAAACCCCTCGGACCTCATGTAACGCAGCTGAGAGGCCCCAAACCCCACGAAAACTCCTCTGTAACGCTTTCGTAACGTCTCTTAATCACGCCGAAAATGCTCTTATACGTCTTGAAATGGCTCCAAAATCCCCCTTGATCCCCCTCGGACCTCATGTAACGTACCTGAGAAGCTCCGAACACCCCGAAAGCTCCTCCGTAACGCTCTCGTAACGCCTCTGAATCATGCCGAAAATGGTCTGAAACATTCTTAAATGCCTCCAAAATCCCCCTTAAACCACCTCGGACCCCATGTAACGCACCTCAGAGGCTCCAAACCCCTCGAAAACTCCTCCGTAACGCTTTCGTAACGCCTCCTAATTCCGCAGAAAATGCTCTGAAACGTCTTGAAATGGCTCTAAAATCCCCCTTGAACCCCTTCGGACCCAATGTAACGCAACTGAGAGGCTCCGAACCCAACGAAAACTCCTCGTAACGCTTAAGTAATGCTTCTGCATCCCGCCGAATATGCTCTGGAACGTCTTTAAATGCCTCCAAAATCCCCCTTGAACCCCATCGGAGCCCATGCAACGCACCTGAGAAGCTCCGAACAGCCCGAAAACACCTCCGGAACGCTTCCGTAACGCCTCTGAATCATGCCGAAAATGGTCTGAAACATCCAGCCTCAAAAAATCCTCCCAAACCAAAACCCCTAAAAACGCCTCTGCAACCAGCCTAAAATGCTCTGAGACTTCCTGAAAAGACTCCGAAACCCCCTGTAACGCACATGAGACCTTCGGAAACACCCAAAAACGAACCTATTACCGTCCTTTGCTCTCCTCTGTAAACACTTCTTGGCCGCCATTGCAATAGTTCCCGTCAATGTTAAATATTTTTATGCACAATATTGATTCTGAGTAGCTTTCCCTCTTTATATGCAGGGCATAAAAAAGGTGCATAAATTAAAAGTGCATAAAAATAACATGCATAAAAAGAAGTTTTAGTGTACTCTAACCCTTCACCATGCTCTCTATATTGTGCATAATCGTACCATCTACCCTACTCTCTAACCTAACCCTTCCCTCAACCCTGGATGGGGAGCCTACCCTCTTCCCTACCGTTTATTGTACCATCTACCTTGACCCTCTACCTCTTTTTTTATCTGTATTAACGAGATTTTTAGCCCTAGGCTAGTTCAGCTCGGGACCCACGCTTTGCTTCCCTTCCGAAGGAAGAACTCACATTTTGAGAGTCTGTCGGGAGTGGGATTCGATCCCAGGTCCTCGGCGTGAAAGTCAAGTGTTCTAACCATCGCTCCTCCTCTACCCTTTTACCCATCAAGCCCGATCGAAAGATACCCATATTGCTCGATATTATAGCTCCAAACTACCATTCCGTGGCTATCGTGTTTGTGGACCGTCATTTTGAATTTCAAGATAGCGTAAAATATCGATTTTTGACTTCTACTCTTCAAGCCCGATCGATCGATACCCATATTGCATGGTACCATAGTTCAAACTTCCATTCCGTGGCCGCCATCTTGGATTTCAAAATGGCGTTCATTTTTGAGTTATAAGCATTAAGCCCGATCGGTAGATACCCAACCCATATTATGTACACATTATCCGAAGCAGCATCGTCGTTGAATAGCATACATTCTGGAGTTTTGGCCGCCATCGTGGAACCTAAAGCCACCATCTTGAATTCCAATAACCTTACTACCACCTCCACATCCTAAGGAATGTATGTGCCAAATTTGATCGAAATTTCTTGACGCATTCCAGAGTTATTCCGGGACATTTTTTTTTTTTCGCATTGGAAAAGAAGCTCATAGATCGTGGCAATATATAATCTTTGCACCATCATTAACGCCACCTAATGAACTAGTCACAAACTATACTGCCCACTATGAGCAAGGTATGGATGTGGAGAACATCTTCTCTGAAGAATGTATTCTAAAATTCGTAGGAACAAGATTTGTCGTCAGGAGCCATGGCTTCTTTTTGTATGTCCACCATGGGCCCCACCGTCAGCGATCGGCCGTGCGTCTTTCCACTCGTGTTCGTCTACTTCAGCTGCGTTATCGTTCGTGTGGCCTTTGAGCAGGTAGGAAGCCGACCCTGGGATATTGGAAATTGAGGTGAGCTAGTTAGGGACGTGCGGACGTCCACTGCCAAGACGTGTGCATGTCACTGGCAGTTACAAATCCAAGGGAATTACTTAGTAAACCGTGATTCTAACTGAATCCCGATGTAAGCAAAATCATCAATAACCTAAGCTTCTCTTTTGAATTCGATATCTGGTAATTTATATTGTAACTCTTCCCATATCGAAAGCGATTATCTTGTCTCTGAATTTCCACCAGAAAAAGAAGCAACACACGTATTCAACTGCACCAGAGCCAACGACCCGGAAGCATGCCAAATCCCGTCTAGTCGCATAATTTATTCCGTGTCGCAAAATCTTATCGTTTGAAGCTGCTCACTGATGCAACTTATCGCCACCTGGTGGTGTTGTGGTGGTTAAGGCATACTTGCTAATGCTCAGTCGACCGTGCTACATAGAATCTGGTCTATACAATGACACCACGCCGGCTATGCTGCATTTCCTTTAAATCTGCATAATAAAGCTCACTAATCCACCGACTAAGACTTCTAATACCGAAGCTTTCCACTGATATCCTCCAAGCGAAGAAGCGGTGAGGTGAACATTGTTGGTCATTCTATTAAGTATACAGTTTGTTTAAATAGACACGCTAGGGTAAACGCTCCCTTAATGGAGGTAGTACCAATAGTGGTGGTAGTGGCAATTTAGCACTATTTCGACCAAAAAGCTTGCAAATGACATTTTTAATAGATGTCTCATTCCTAATTAATAACATTAATTCAGTTTTTTGTTCAGGATTTGCCGAAAACCCTATTTTAAACAATTATTTTCCTTATTTTTTTTGCTCCTTTGCACCTATTGTGGTGGTAGTGTTCCTATAGTGGTGGGTCCCATAAGAATTCAATGGGATGCGCCACTATAGGAACCAATGTTAAATTTTACCTCCATAATAGGAACCGTGTACCTATAGTTGGTGCAAGCGATTTATTAGCAAAATATGGAATAAACAATGGTTTTTACATTTTTCCTAGCAAATTTAAGTAAAATACTACTGATTAACGTTTTTAAACTTTTTGTTTTGAGGTTTTATAAATTTTATTCAATTATTTTACTACAAGGAGCTACTAATAGCACCACTATTGGTACATTTACCATACTAGTTCAGAACATGTGTCCGCACCCTACTCTACGTCCGCCTCTAATGAGACTGATTGCATGGTCAGCGGCAGTAACACGTGCTGTGTGCTGTTCAACATTGGATTATACAAAGCAATTAACTATAACCTAACTGAATTTATTCCCGTGCTCTGTGAACAGCTGAGCTGCACAGCAGCTGGGAGCTCTTCTTCACACATCTACTTGAGCTCACACTTCGCTGTCTGTTGTGCTTTTCTCCGAGGTGAGAAAAGACCATTGTCATCTGTTGGAGCTTTGGTAGGGTTTTCTGTTGGAGGGTACTAATTCCTCTTTCACGGTGGAACGTTGTGGGCATGTTGAATCAACAGCTGTCGGTGGAAGCGTTTTGATTCGAACAAATGGGCGTTGTCATATCATACTACCTGCCATGCAATAGTTGAATTCAAAATGGCCAATTTGCAAAGAAACCTCTTATTTATTAATTAAAAAGTATACCAAGAACACTGAGCTGAATGTACTTTCTTCCAGGAGCCCATATAGCCACAAGTTGTGGCCCACAGCTGCAAAGGCGTGGGTATTCATACTGAGGGTGACGGGTTCAATTCCCGGTCGATCCATGAACTTTTCGCAATGGAAATTTCCTTGACTTCTTTGGGCATAGAGTATCTTCGTACGTACCTGCCAAAACATATGCTGCACAGTGCACATGCAAATGGTGAACGAAGTCCTTCACCATCTCGTATCGTCGTCTATCATCACATTACTGCCTAGAAGGAGCTGGCCGTGTTTGGTTCTGCCTACCAGCATGTACTTTGTTTTTGAGGCATTCACCACCAGTCTGACCTTTACTGCTTCGCGTTTCAGGCGGGTGTACAGTTCTGCCACCGTTCCAAATGTTCTAGCAATAATATCCATGTCATCCGCAAAACAGACAAATTGGCCGGATTTCGTGAAGATCGTACCGCGGCTGTTGAGCCCGGCTCGTCGCATCACACCTTCCAAAGCGATGTTGAAGAGTAGGCATGAGAGTCCATATCCTTGTCACAGTCCCCGGATAGATTCGAATGAACTGGATAGTCCACCCGAAACCCTTGCGCAGTTTTGCACGCCGTCCATCGTTGCTTTATTTAGTCTAGTCAGCTTCCCAGGCAAGCCGTCTTCGTCCATGATTTTCGATTCCATGTGTGGTTGATACTGGCGTATGCCGCTTTGAAGAAGATGTTCCCTCGAAAGATGCGGGTCTACTGTTGCCGCTTCTGTTTGTAACGTTCCACGTTCTGTCGGGTCCCTTGCTGCAGTATTACCGCCCACGCAGCGTTCTTCTCCTCCAAACCCGTTCTGCACTCTTCGTCGAACCATTCGTTCCGTCGATTCCGTTCCACGTACCCAATGGTGCTCTCGGCTGCATTGTTGATGGCTGCTTTCACTGTACTCCAGCAGTCCTCTAGAGGGGCTTCATCAAGCTCGCCCTCGTCTGGCAACGCGGCGTCGAGATTCTGCGCGTATGCTGAAGCGACATCCGGTTGTTTCAGTCGCTCTAGGTTGTACCGTGGCGGTCACCGGTATCGTACATTGTTAATGACGGAGAGTTTTGGGCGCAGTTTGACCATCACCAGATAGTGGTCGGAGTCGATGTTGGCGCCACGATAGGTCCTGACGTCGATAATGTCGGAGAAGTGCCGTTCGTCAATCAGAACGTGGTCGATTTGAGATTCCGTCTGCTGTGATGATCTCCAGGTGTAACGATAAGGGAGGCTGTGTTGGAAAAAGGTGCTACGTATGGCCATATTTTTGGAGGCGGCGAAATCAATGAGTCGTAGGCCGTTTTCGTTCGTCTGCTGGTGGGCGCTGAACTTACCAATCTTCAGTCTAAATTCCTCCTCCTGGCCTACCTGAGCGATCCATGGTATAATATTAGAAGGAATTCAGGGTTGATTTCATGAAAAGTTCTTAAATTGATTTCTGGAGTCATCTCTATGAAACTTCGTATACTTTTGTTCAATTTTTTTATATTTGTTTGGCCGGATCCAATCTCCCCCTTCAGAGTCTACGTTGTTTATGAACGGGTCTGTATATTTAGGATGCAAAAGAGTGAATTCCAATCTCACAACTGAGGTTTTCTTACACGTCTGTAGGCGCAAAATATGAGAATATTACAAAGTCAATTTTGCTGGAATTTGAAAGAGCATAACATAATAAAAATCACATAGGCAATTTTCCTATATTTGACAGAGCGTAAGAAGAATTCCAACGTCACAATAGAGGTTGTCAGTGTGCCTATCGTTGTGGTGTTAGCACATATTAGGATAAATTAATTAAATAAACTGTTCGTACTACCTAATGAAGGGTTTCAAAACGATAGTCGATAGTTTTCTATCCGAATTTGCTTGGAAAAATATGAAAACTATCGTGTTCACTGTTTTCGATAATAAAAACGCTAGCACCAACATTAGGGAACAAATGCGCCGGGGCCCGTGGCGTAGTGGCTACACCAGTGGTGCTTATCCTGCGGCCCGCGGAGTACTTTAAGACGAATCGAAATTTTTGAACGATTATTTGAAATAACTCGTTAAATTTATTAAGAAATCAAACAAAAAAATGATGATCAATTTTCACAGTGTTGAACACAAAAATAAATGATGAACAAAAAAAACAATCTGTTCTAGTAAGATTCGAAATCGCAACTCCGAAATAATTCGGCATTTCAGCTAAGTCACGAAGCCAGCTTATAGTTATTTATAAGTGGTACGAATCAAATGAAAGTTTGTTAAAAATGTAATCTTGAATCATTTAAAAATTAGTTGCGGTGTTTGTTGGATACTTAACTCAATGGAGGTAGGTTACTCACCTGGAATCACAGCACCACCGACTTACCCGGGCCACTCGACGCTGACAGCTGCGCTCGTCGCAGCCAACTGTCACCCGGTGCCGACGACCGTGCTCGCAACGGTCACCAGCCGACGTTGGAGGATGCCGACAGTTGCACACGTTGCAACCACCAGCCACACGTAACCGACGACCGTGCACACCACGGTTATCAGCCACCACAGGAACTACGCTCGACTCGCTTGTAACCGTGCCTCACAGCAACCAGCGAAGTATTCTCCACTCGAAGGACCACGGCCGGAATGCCGAAAACTCGCTTCTTTGCTCGCCGTTGCTTGATTGTGAACGGGTACGCCAGGAGTGACGCCGAACGCCAACAGAGGAAAATTAATAACGGAAAATTATTTCTGTAACTCTTATGGCATACACTCCTAGGCACCGCAACACAGCAAGCACAACTCCTCTTTGAAACAAATCAGCTCCCTCGCCGCAGCAGGACCGCACACTCAAAGCAACTCATCGAAATGCCGCGCGAGAGCAAGGAAGGGCAACGCCGAACGGGTCTCGAAACGTCCACCGTTCGACCGCCAGCGCCGTCTCGAAGAAAGTCACACACTCGGTGCCGACCGACACTCGGGTTGGACGAAGATACACGAAAACCAACCGATCGCCTCGCTGATCAGGTTGGATAACACAGTTCGGTTCACGTTCAAGGAAACTACCTTTACGATCCGTTTTCGTGACTGAAAAAATGACAATGGGCATTCTTATATTTATTTGACTTTGTCAATGAATGCCTGCCGTGTACGCTGTTGGCTCCGCCCACATGGAGCACATACCGCTGGAAAGCATCTCGCTGTTGTCGTCGTCGCTGATATTTAAGCAGAAGGTGGAATGGAACTCGTATCAGTTTGGTCTGCACGCGCTTGGCGCGCACAGTGTTTAAGCGTAGTCAATGCAACGCTGAGCAAATATTTCACATTTCGCCTTTTCGAAGAACATAAAAACACAAAGCACGAAGTTTTTGACAAAATTCTCAACAAATCTCAACTTGGTTGCCAATATTGTTTAATTTTCTCTGTTTGTTTAAATTTCTTTTATAAGACTCACACATTTTTCGAAACAAAACTTTCGAATCCAATTTGAATTGACCAAGCGAAACTCCTGAACGAAATTAAAGAAAAAAAATATCAGGCGCGATTCATAAAGCATCTCCTTTGCCCTTTCGGAGAAATTTTTCGATAAATTTTTGGAGAAACTCCAGGAAACATTATTGGAGAAAATTTTTAAGCAACTCCAAGCGAAATATATGCAGAAACTCAAATCATCCTGGAGAAAATAAACCTGAAGAAACTCAATGAGAAGATCGTGACGATACTGCATGAAAATCATAGGGACATCTCCTAGAAAAATGTACTGGTGCGACTCTAACAGGAATTTCTTTAACAACTTTAGAATAAATTCCTCGAGCAACAAAATAGAATTTTCAGGAGTAACTACAAACAAGATTCCAGGACCAACTGCATCAAGACACAGAAGATGCCTAGAACGCGTGAGGAAAATTTGAACAATAAATTTGAAGCAACTTATGCAGCAACTTTAGAAGATAATGTTGAAGAAACTTCCGGAAACAATTGTTAAAAATGTAATTTTTTAAGAAATTTAATGATGAAGTATTTCATCAACTTTAGGAAGAGACTTATGGAAAGAATTTACTAAAATCTTCAAGAAACTCCTAGAATTTTTTTGGAAAAATCCGGAAGCCAGGCCGGAAGCTATTCCAGGAGAAATTTTTGGAAATGGTTAATGAGTAATTCCTGAAGTAACTTCAGGGCAGTTCCAACGGCAAATCTAAGAGGAGTTCTTGGAGGTATTCTAAGAGAATTCTGGAAAAACTAAAATAAACTAAAATAAATTTCTCGAAAACCTTCTGGAACAACTCCACAAGAAATTTCAGGAGAAAATCCAGCAAACCTTTTTGCAGCGATTCAAAAGAAATTCTTGTAAAAGTTGCTTGACAAGTTCTTGAAGTGGCTTCAAGGCAATTCTAGGGGCAACTTCTAAATGGTTTGTTTGAATTTCAATTTGAAGCTCAAACGGTTTTCTCAATCATACTTATGAATCTAAATTGAACAGTTCAGATTTTTAATAAATATGCTTTAGAATTGTTCTTTTTTTGTTCTTGTGCATCGATGTTTTATGCGGCCCGCAGGTCGATCCCGAATTGCAAATTTGGCCCGCGGTATCCTCCAGCCTGAGCACCACTGGGCTACACGTTTGCTTCATAAGCAGATGGTCATGGGATCGATCCCAGCCCCGGCACTTGCGTCAGTTGCTATTTCCCCCTGAGAGCAGCTGACACTGACCCTCTTCTGAGCCCATGGCTCAAATGAACCCGGATACTTGGACATCGGCGAACGGCAACCCATAATGGACCCCCAATCGAACTAGACACAGGAACAACTAACAGCCACGCATCAACATCTCGTGCTCATCATTCTACCATGATAGGGTGGACCGTGAAAGCAGCACAACGGCAATCAGTTCGATATAGTACAATTAAAATAGAATACATGTAGGCGCTGTACAATGTGTATGTACAGCTTCCAATTGGAATCGCTCACGCAGTGCCCTAGTGGACAATAGAGCTGTAAATTAGGTTAAGTGATTGAAGAATAAAAAAAAACATAACGCACACTGTTCCTATTATGGAGGTAAATTTTAATTTTGGTTCCTATTGTTGCGGTATCTCATTGAAATCATATGGGATTTTGGAGGATAGGAACACTACCGCAACAATAGGAACACAGCAGCAAAAATAGTAAGTAAAGTATTTTATGCATTTCAGTAACATAGTTTATATCTTATCTAACTCATTTTGGTATCACTTGGCAAGCCTCGTTGGATGAATGTACGACTCGTGCAGAAAAAATCAACTTTTTGCAACTCGTTACATAAATAACTACTTTAATTAATGTGGAGCCTCGTAGCCGTGCGGTTAGGGTCACCAAGCTTATAATCGCACCATGCTTATGGGGTGAGGGTTCGATTCCCGCTGCGGGCGTTGAAACTTTTCGTGAGAATAGTTTCTTCCCCGTTTCCACTGGTGCATGCTCCGTTGTCCGTTGTCTAATGTTAAGTTCAAAACAGTCTGTACAGCCGAAAGCTGAAGACGTTGTCCGTGTCTTTTAAAGTAGGTTTTCGTGGTTCAATCTCTTAAACGAAGCATAATACATCTATTAAGAATGCCTTTTGGTATCATTTCAGTCGAAAAAGTGCTCAAATGCCACTACCGCACCGCAACAATAAGCAGTACCGCAATGAAGGGAACAATTACCCTAAACCTTTCGATTCAGCCGTTTTGATTTAGAAAATCTGCCCATTGAGTCAAAGATATGAATAAAAGTATGCAAGAAAGTTGTCCAGGTTGCTCGCCGCCCGGACGGTTCTACGAGGAGGCAGGAATCTGAAATGCTGGAAGAGACTAATGACCCCTATTTTACTCGTTAATGCACTACTTATAATGAAAATTAATACAGTTCCTCTCGTAAACAGCTTCTGTTTCGCAAATTTTCACCCTATCAACGCCAAATTTTTCGCAACCCAACGACAGTTGCTGAGGTGCTTACCATCGTACACCGTATACCATCATTTATCGTGATACGTGCTAGAAGAATACCAGAAAGCTGATAATAACCAACAGCTCAGGTGTGACGTTATTAACGACTAGATTGAAGAACGTGCCACTCCATGATAAGAGTTGATCTCCGGGTGCCAAAGTCAATTAACATTGTTATTGGAATCTTGAAAAATTACCAGCTGTTACCTTCCCCGTAATAAAAAATAAATACCAATTTCCTCGATGAGCTCAACGCCCCCCGTCATCAGTCAGCAGCAGGTAGGTAGGCATATCTAGCAGGTGGCTGGGTAATCGCAAGAAAAACAAATCCTTGACAAATCACCGCCAAGTGGTCTCGATTTATATCCGCCGCACCCAAGAACCCAAATCCCCCGAAATCGGCCACTTTTCCACCACCTCTCAATTTAATAAATCATTTCTCATCGTTCGCGTAACGGTTTTTTCTCCTCCTCCTCCTCCTCCTCCTCGTCCACAGCAGCACCCTCTCGGAAAATCAAACATCGCGTTGGGCGTCGTTGGTTGGCTGGCGGCACCATGATTGGGAAAATCCCTCAAATGCGAAGAATATTGCCGTTTCGGTCTCATTTCTCAATCGATGATTTCTACTGCTTTTTTACGTCGAAATTTGGCTCCTTTTTCGCACCCGGATCGGCATCGGCATATGCCAGCCAAGAAGAAGGGGAGATATCTCATCGTTACCTTGCTTGGGTATCGCTTGCCAGCATTATTGGTAGAACTACCTTTTCGATATGTACCGGGCATAGGTTTGAGATGATTGTTTTTATACAGGTTTTTTTTATCTGTATCTGTATTCGAGTAGAATCCTCCTAAGGATTCGAGTAGAATACTCCTGGGGATTCGAGTAGAATCCTCCTGAGGATTCGAGTAGAATCCTCCTGAGGATTCGAGTAGAATCCTCCTGAGGATTCGAGTAGAATCCTCCTGAGGATTCGAGTAGAATCCTCCTGAGGATTCGAGTAGAATCCTCCTGAGGATTCGAGTAGAATCCTCCTGAGGATTCGAGTAGAATCCTCCTGAGGATTCGAGTAGAATCCTCCTGAGGATTCGAGTAGAATCCTCCTGAGGATTCGAGTAGAATCCTCCTGAGGATTCGAGTAGAATCCTCCTGAGGATTCGAGTAGAATCCTCCTGAGGATTCGAGTAGAATCCTCCTGAGGATTCGAGTAGAATCCTCCTGAGGATTCGAGTAGAATCCTCCTGAGGATTCGAGTAGAATCCTCCTGAGGATTCGAGTAGAATCCTCCTGAGGATTCGAGTAGAATCCTCCTGAGGATTCGAGTAGAATCCTCCTGAGGATTCGAGTAGAATCCTCCTGAGGATTCGAGTAGAATCCTCCTGAGGATTCGAGTAGAATCCTCCTGAGGATTCGAGTAGAATCCTCCTGAGGATTCGAGTAGAAACCTCCTGAGGATTCGAGTAGAATCCTCCTGAGGATTCGAGTAGAATCCTCCTGAGGATTCGAGTAGAATCCTCCTGAGGATTCGAGTAGAATCCTCCTGAGGATTCGAGTAGAATCCTCCTGAGGATTCGAGTAGAATCCTCCTGAGGATTCGAGTAGAATCCTCCTGAGGATTCGAGTAGAATTCTCCTGAGGATTCGAGTAGAATCCTCCTGAGGATTCGAGTAGAATCCTCCTGAGGATTCGAGTAGAATCCTCCTGAGGATTCGAGTAGAATGCTCCTGAGGATTCGAGTAGAATGCTCCTGAGGATTCGAGTAGAATCCTCCTGAGGATTCGAGTAGAATCCTCCTGAGGATTCGAGTAGAATCCTCCTGAGGATTCGAGTAGAATCCTCCTGAGGATTCGAGTAGAATCCTCCTGAGGATTCGAGTAGAATCCTCCTGAGGATTCGAGTAGAATCCTCCTGAGGATTCGAGTAGAATCCTCCTGAGGATTCGAGTAGAATCCTCCTGAGGATTCGAGTAGAATCCTCCTGAGGATTCGAGTAGAATCCTCCTGAGGATTCGAGTAGAATCCTCCTGAGGATTCGAGTAGAATCCTCCTGAGGATTCGAGTAGAATCCTCCTGAGGATTCGAGTAGAATCCTCCTGAGGATTCGAGTAGAATCCTCCTGAGGATTCGAGTAGAATCCTCCTGAGGATTCGAGTAGAATCCTCCTGAGGATTCGAGTAGAATCCTCCTGAGGATTCGAGTAGAATCCTCCTGAGGATTCGAGTAGAATCCTCCTGAGGATTCGAGTAGAATCCTCCTGAGGATTCGAGTAGAATCCTCCTGAGGATTCGAGTAGAATCCTCCTGAGGATTCGAGTAGAATCCTCCTGAGGATTCGAGTAGAATCCTCCTGAGGATTCGAGTAGAATCCTCCTGAGGATTCGAGTAGAATCCTCCTGAGGATTCGAGTAGAATCCTCCTGAGGATTCGAGTAGAATCCTCCTGAGGATTCGAGTAGAATCCTCCTGAGGATTCGAGTAGAATCCTCCTGAGGATTCGAGTAGAATCCTCCTGAGGATTCGAGTAGAATCCTCCTGAGGATTCGAGTAGAATTCTCCTGAGGATTCGAGTAGAATCCTCCTGAGGATTCGAGTAGAATCCTCCTGAGGATTCGAGTAGAATCCTCCTGAGGATTCGAGTAGAATCCTCCTGAGGATTCGAGTAGAATCCTCCTGAGGATTCGAGTAGAATCCTCCTGAGGATTCGAGTAGAATCCTCCTGAGGATTCGAGTAGAATCCTCCTGAGGATTCGAGTAGAATCCTCCTGAGGATTCGAGTAGAATC